>NC_139713.1:20774085-20799085 GCF_964188405.1 Protomyctophum parallelum
CCACTGGGAGGTGACCCCGGGGCAGACCAAGGATCAGATAGAGGGATTTCATCGACTCACTGGCCTTGGAACGCCTAGGGATCCCCAGGAGAAGTTACTAACGTTGCTCTGGAGAGGGAAATCTGGAGCTCTCTGGTGGAGCTGTTGCCCCCGCGACCCGACTACGGATAAGTGGTTGAAGATGGATGGATGGATGAAATATGATGGAAATGTCATTCCAAATGATGATGACCGATACCGGTAACTTTAATGTTGGATACGGTTCCATATGGTTCCTCCATTCCCAGATCCCAGTCCTATTTGCGAGTGCCGCAACCTCCGACACATTCTCAATCCCAGTTTGTCATTCCTCAGAGACGAGACGGGCATAACGCCGACCCGTTGAACTGCTCTCTGTTCGTTGTCAGTGAGAGGAGAGTTCAACGAGTCCACTTTCATTGTCAATGAAAATGCGAGAAAGTCTGGTGAATACCGCCAGCTGTCGAGAGCTATAAACGTAATTTTGGGTTAATGTGCCAGAGTCTGAACTATTAATTAAAACAATCCTCCCTTTTTATCTACACCAAATATCTTCGCAGAAAATGGCCAATCTACAAGACGATATCGAAAAGATAAGTAGGGATGCTGAATTTCAAGCTGGTTAATTAGGCATGCATTGGTTAAAGTTAAGGTTAGGATTAGAGATTAGCCTACCGACTGTAATCGATGTAAATCTGCCAAAAGTCCAAGGATGTGTTTGTATATACAAACACATACTGTAGTGATGACCTTCCATAACAAAAACATATTTTCATTATGTAAGGTTTGTGCTTCAATATGGGCATAAAATGAAGTGCAGTCAATTATTATTTTTTATGTGTATTTACACATAAAAGAAAATAGTTCTATAGACTTGACTATAGCCTGCTGCCTGCACTTAATTTTCTGGATTGTGGGTCTTTCTGAGTATAAGCAAACAGAACCCTGGGCTGATTTACATTTACATCTCCGTTCCGGGAAATAAATTAGCTCCTATGGTCTAGTAGTAGGATGCTATACACAGTGCAGTGTAGCATCCAAAAGAAAAAAACAGAAATATGGGATTCATTCCTCTGGAGCTTAATTTACTGTACATACTACATCCTCGTATGATCTACAACAGTGGTTCTCAAAACATATTTGTATCAATGTGTGTGTGTGTGTGTGTGTGTGTGTGTGTGTGTGTGTGTGTGTGTGTGTGTGTGTGTGTGTCGCGCTACATGACACTGTCATTATGACCATCCGCAGGCTTAACTTTTTTTTCTCTCTTTATCTAACCAGAAAAAGTGCCCCTGGCCTACCACGTTACTGTAAACATAATTGCTTTGATTCTTTCTTTTTTGGTAACGAGCCCAACATTGGTCCCTACTCTGGAGAGAACATTCCAGCTAAAATAGCAGAACTGAAGGGCAGGCACACAAAAATGTGCCTCTCTCTCTCTCTCTCTCTCTCTCTCTCTCTCTCTCTCTCTCTCTTATCTACCATGAACCTGATAGAGGCGCTGTCATGTCGCCTTCCTGTTTCTATGGTGACGAGGTGCGATCTGTCGCCAGCATGGCTCTCATCTCGGTGCTTTGGCGCGGACGTGGTCTCTTTCTCTCTATCTCTCTGTCTCTCCGTATCTCTCACACACACACACACACACACACACACACACACACACACACACACACACACACACAGTGTCCCACAGTGAGTCGACTGTTCTGTCATGGCCTTTCACTTGCCCCCTCTGTTTTTACTAGCCTTTCAAGACCCACAGAATATTTGGCTCTACACAGCGAGTGCCTCAAAAGTAAAGACCAGGGTCTCTATCAGAGGGGGGCCATAGTGAATTAGTGATGCTCCGTTCCCTAGTTCTTGGCAGTTGACTGTAACCTTGCACAAAAAGACTCAGCTGGTTCAGCTATACCTCATTATCCTCTGTCAAGGACACTTGGCAAGAACATATTTGTGGGCACTCACAGAATAGTACCATGGTATTCAATTATCCCTGCAGTCTGTGCCAGTTGTTACAGTATGCTGGCTTGGTACAGGTCCAGGACTGCTCTCCCAATTATACACTGGAAAACATACAATGAACCTAAATTATTTGTGCTAATTTAATTCTGAGACAAATGTGATTGAACTGTGACAAAACGGTCCATTTTGGTCACAATCTCAGGAATACAAATGGATTATAAACACTGTGGATTTGATTGCGTAGTTCAGTATATTGCTGCGCACACAGTGAGGTTCAATTGTTATCAAGTTGATTTGTGTATCGGTTGTACTTTCAAACATTGCTGCCAAACCAATGTCACTTATTCATGTGACAAACTGTTCTGGCTGTTGTCCAATAATGTTGTCCAATTTAAATTTGTTTTATTTTAACAGGTTGTTTATTTTGAGCAGACAGATTTGGTGTACTGTAGAGGGAGAAAAAGGAAGGTACAAAGTATAAACCCTGAGGGACCCCGTCACCCCAGTCAACTAGGTATTGTTTAAGTGGTTAATTTGAAGCTTTGACACCATTCATAATTGTGACTAACCAGTGGCGTAACATCATGGTGATAGGCCCCGGTGCAACCCAGCATGTACGTATATTGGCCACTTTCGCCGTTTGATTTGTCCTACTTTTGGTGCTAAATAACATTTAAACCAAAAACATTTTGCCAGACCTGGCGGGGGAGGAGGGGCCACTTCAGCTCTGAGCAGATCCACATGGGCACGCATGCAACTCGACGCACGCACGCAGGTTCTCGGCAGAGAAAATTGGATCGCCTTGGATTTTTTCTTTTATTCTGTTCTTCTTGCTTCATGGGCCCCCACAGCGTAGCTGCACCTGTTGCACTGTCAATGTTCACACTGACTTTAACGCAGCATTGAAACCGAACTGACTCTGTGAATTCCAGATAGGTAACACTGAACAACAGCTTTTCTCTGTATACTCTGCCGTGCCATTTCTCCTCCGTATGCATCTCCCCCACATCCAGTTTAATAAGGCATATCTCCTCTGCTGCTACTATCACCCAAACATGCACCTGCTGCTCTCTCGCTCTCCCAGACAGGAAGCTGAGGAGTGACTTTGTTTTGTTGTCATTCAGCCAGCTGGTATACTGGTACGCAGGCACCTGGGGCCACACATGATTGGCATCTGCACATACATGTTATTATGATGAACACGCACACACGCACGCACGCACGCACGCACGCACGCACGCACGCACGCACGCGATGATGTAGTCGGCCAGCTGTGAGTAAATGTGATGAAAGAACATGCCATGATCAATTACGATGATAAGTTACACATGACATCTCTGTATGTACTACATCCCGTCTTTGCAAGCACTACCCCCCCCTCCCCCCCTCCATTGTTTGTAGCGATTTTTATCTGCTAACCGGTTCTGCTATAAATTCTGATTCTAGATTCTCTCTCTCTCTCTCTCTATCTCTCTCTCTCTCTCTCTCTCTCTCTCTTTCTCTGTCTCTCTCTTTTCATTCCCCCCCAATCTAGTCGATGCCTATTCTCCCATTCTTTTCCCACAGTTTTATAGTAGGCTACCTGTCACTGCCGCTATTGTTGGTCTGGATAAGACTACCACATGTCTCCTCCGTTACACATGAGCTGAATTCCATCACCCCGAATCCCGGCTCACTCACACTTGGTCACTCCAGCATGGCGGTGCTACAGTGAAATTGGTGACCTGCCGAAATATGTGATAATCGTGTAGTATAGACAATCACATGACTTCAGTGTCCGAACGTAAATCATTGCGGTTTGTTTATTAGCAGAGTTCAACCTAGCAGGATTTATTTAGGACACGTAATTAAAGACTATGTGAAGTCCACAAGATGGTCACATATTTTGACAGGTCACTAATTTCACAGCAACACTGCAGAGTGTGAGTGAGCGAATGGCCGAGATTTGGGGTATTGGAATTTGACAGTCAAATTCCAATACCCCAAATCTCGGCCAGTCTGTGTTTAATCAGTAATTATTCAATGTTTATAAATCCTACAGACACCCTTAACCACTTTCACATTCGATATTTTCAAAATGGCAAAGATATTTTTGCTACTTTTGGGGGGCGGCAAGCAATTAAGTACGGCATTAATGTACGGAAAAAGCATAAAGAAACATTGAAATATGGTATGGAAAACGAGGTATTTAACCAACGGCAACAATATAAAATGATTGATTAATTGATTGATTGATCAAACACAGTTGTGTACTCTACAGCTCTGAGTGAAGCACTCTGCATCGAAGGCTCTACAGATTGACTTCCTTCTCTTCAGTATTCATAATCATAATAGTGAGACATCAAGGGACACGCACATCAAGGGAGAAAGAGGCAGCGGAAAGAGAGAGAAAAAACATGATCAAAAGAGATGCTTGAGCAAGGGAGGCAGAGAGAGAGATAGAGAGACGTGCTGGCAGAGAACGGGATGAGGAAGCGTCTTGACAATATTGAAGACTCCACTTCACACATTATGTGCATATATGCTGTGCGCTTGTTTTGCTTGTGTTTGTTTGTGTACTTGTTTTGTAACACAATGGACTACCATAAATATGTAGACAGACGGAGGTGATTGACAACTGTTGGTGTGCAGAAATGTATTAGAGCATATCTCTGCTGTCGGGAAGAAACCACGTACTGTACCTCCAAAATGTACATTTTTCAGGAAATGAAAAATATAAAATGTTCAGGAAATTAAGAAAACCTTATTTTTTTTAAACAAAAAAATACCGCCTCATCAAAGTTGGTGTTGTGACAAAAATGACAGCAACGATATGATGATACATACACCATCTGTGGTTTGAGGGCTTACTAATGTGTTTGTGCACATGCACACATTCCTTGCTTTGACCTACTGTACGTGTGTGTGTGCCAGTCGCAAAACATGTTGCTCAGAATTAGCCAAAGCAATTTGGCTGTATACGTCGGGAACAAAGGGTTCACCTCCAGTATGCCACCCAATTTCCTTCAGACAGATTCCAAAAAGGCTACTGCCGCCGTTAGTTAGCCAGTCTCCCTGTGATAAGGCCCCTGTTATGCAACAGCTATTGTCTGGAGTTATTGTCTTACGGCTGATAAGTTGAAGCCTAATTACTTTGTGGCTAGTGGCTCTCTGTAATGGCCTCGCGGGACAAGATTCACGGGTGACTCAAGTTCTCAAGACTAATTCATGCTCTTGTCGCCGCGTCCGAAAATTGCAGACCTACAAGCTCACCACCCGTCTGCGGGTGCAGCGCGTTGTGAGCTTGTAGGTCGTCTGTTTTCGGCGTGCGACGCCGTCGTGCTCTGAAATATGAACAGTGCTTAATGCATACCAACTTCTTTATATGAGGTCATTTTCCACATTGATTAGACTTTCATACGGCTAATGCTCCAGCTCTCCTGCAATAAACTATAGTGTGTGTGTGTGTGTGTGTGTGTGTGTGTGTGTGTGTGTGTGTGTGTGTGTGTGTGTGTGTGTGTGTGTGTGAGTGTGTGAGTGTGTGCGTGCGTGCGTGCGTGCGTGCGTGCAGTACTAGACTGGATAATTTCCTTGGTCCTCAGAAGAGACACTTAATTTTTATTTTATTTAGTTAGGCTTACAATTAGGAACATATTCAATTTATTTTTGGCGAAAGGGCCTTTCTGTGTGGAGTTTGCATGTTCTCCCCGTGTCCCCTAGGGTAGGTACCCTCACAAAAACATGCAGTAATCCTGGTCACTAAACTGCCTCCCTGGCCAGCCAGGAACTGGTTGGAATAACATGTTCCTTCCATAGCTACGTCCAACCAGGGAAACACCCCTCTGTCAGGTGTAAAGGAGAAACCTGGACACTCATACATGAAGGAAGCATGAGTTCAAGTCCGTTGCTCTCCCCAGGTTGGCGGAGGGTTTGTAGAGCCCAGCTTTGTAGAGCCCAGGATCACAATAGATAATTGACACAGGGGTGAAAAATGGGTTACAAAATATTTTTTTATGGATTTTTGGCAGGCCTTGTTGGCGTCGACTCGAAAATAGTAATGCCTGATTTTACACTTGGTTGCATGCTGAAAATAGCCGATATAAAGGCTCACAACACGCCACAGCACGATGCGTTGCGAGCTTGTAGATCTGCTCTTTTCAGAGCGCAACCAAAGATAAAATGACTTGGCTTTTAGTTCTACTGGATCTCTTCTCCACTAGTCCCTCCTTAACCTTTGAGTCTAGTTTTTATTATGTTGACGAAATTGTATTTAGTCTCAGTTTTAGTCATCATAGCTTCGTTTTTAGTAATTTGTCGTCATAGTTTTGTAGTCGACAACATCAGCACTGCCTTCATGGTTCCCTGACAGCATTTAATGCAGAAGGTGATGAGTTATAGTTGTCTTGTCTCCGTCCCGGGGGATCATGTTCATTAGTTTGTGTTTGTAATAAACTGCAGCCCAGGAAGCCAGGCTTTTAACAGGGTCAATAATTCATTGATCCAAAAAACAATTCGTTGCACTTTTGGGAAAGACGGGCAGCGTAAGTAAAAGCCTGGCCTCCTATTTGCCTCTCAGCATGGGCTGGCTAAGGTCAGATGTTATATAAAGGCCTTGTCTTCTTAAATCATCATGTTTTGGTTGTTAACATTGCACCTTAAGGTATTTTAAATCGTATTCTTAGCCTGAGAAAAATGCACTTACATGAATGCTGGCATGTCTTCCTGTGATAAGGGACAATTATCCAAGCACACCCCCCCCCCCCAAAATTAGAAGATTACAAAATTAGAAGAAAAAACATAGGTTGAACTTGAAACATGGAGATGTGAAGGTTTCTGCCCGACAGCAACGGAATATGACAACAGACAGGCAGGGATGTCTGCATGTGTCTTATCCATTCCCTGTCTAAAAATAGACTTCATTATTGGTCCCTGGTGTTGATACCGTGAGCAAATGATGTACAGTAAACAAAGTCACAATGCACACCTGATGTACTGTACTGTAAACAACCATGACTAAAATAGCTTCTGCCCCAAACAATGCAAGCTGTGAACGCTCTCAGATGGTACTGCACTTTATAGTGACACTTTTTGATTGTTTGGTTGTATATATATATATATATATATATATATATATATAATTTACATATATCTTTTTTGCTTTTTACCCCCTTTTTCTCCCCAATTTTGTTGTTATGCCAATGAATTCCTTCCATCACACACAGTGGCTCTGTTTACATGCAGAAATTCATTCGGAATGAATGGATTCATTCCAGTCATCAGAATAAAAATGCTCATGTTGTCACGGTAGCAGAAAGTTGAACCCAAATGCAGAGCCAAACACAGGAGCAAAATTCAGATATTTATTCACAATATGGTGAATTGCAGATTGTGGAGGGTTGCATGGCAAACAAACATGGAGGATGAGGAAAGCAGTCCAGGCAGGCAGCAGGCAGACGAGCAGGCAGTAGAATAGGTGAGCTGGGTTCTGGAGGAGAGGAGAAGAGCTTGAGTTTGCAGGAAACAATACTAGGAAATATAACTAGACTATAACTTCACTAGAACATAAACACTGGCTAGAGTCAAGCTATAGTACTACCATGAAAGGTTGAACAATGATCTGACGATGAGTGGAGTGAAGACCAGGGTATAAATACTGTCAGGGCTGAGGAGTTGATGGCAGGTGTGTCAATTGAGTGCGATGAGGTGACCACAGACAGGTGTGCCAAGGCTGGAAGCTGGGAGGAAAGCCGACGCTTACACACAGCCACAGTATGGCAACACAGAGCCACATACTGTGACAGTACCCCCCTCTTAAGGGACGGCTTCCAGACGTCCCACAATGCAGATCAGGAACACGAAGCAGGGAGGGTGGAGGGGGTCCGGAGGAGGGAGACCAGGGCAAGGGACTAGGCACATGCTGTCTGGAAACCTGGACCCCAGATAGATGGCCTGGACGCTGGTTTGAGGCAGAACTGGAGTCATCAGGGGGGCGGCCTGGACGCTGGGATGAGGCAGATGTGGAGTCATCGGGCGGTCGGCCGGGAGGTTGTGACGAGGCAGATGCGGAGTCATCGGGCGGTCGGCCCGGGGGCCGAGACGAAGCAGAACTGTGGTCATCGGGCGGTCGGCCCGGGGGCCGAGACGAGGCAGAACTGTAGTCATCGGGCGGTCGGCCCGGGGGCCGAGACGAGGCAGAACTGTAGTCATCGGGCGGTCGGCCCGGGGGCCGAGACGAGGCAGAACTGTAGTCATCGGGCGGTCGGCCCGGGGGCCGAGATGAGGCAGAAGACACCGAAGGCGATGCCAGGGAAGCCGCAGGCGGGGGCAGGGAAGCTGCAGGCTTGGGAGGCGACACCGGAGGTGCTGCAGGCCTGGGAGGAGACGCCGGAGGTGCTGCAGTCCTGGGAGGAGACGCCGGAGGTGCTGCAGTCCTGGGAGGCGACGCCGGAGGTGGCAAGGTGGGTGCTGCACACCCTGGAGGTAAAGTGGGTGCTGCACACCCTGGAGGTAAAGTGGGTGCTGCACACCCTGGAGGCAAGGTGGGTGCTGCACACCCTGGAGGCAAGGTGGGTGCTGCACACCCTGGAGGCAAAGTGGGTGCTGCACACCCTGGAGGCAAAGTGGGTGCTGCACACCCTGGAGGCAAGGTGGGTGCTGCACACCCTGGAGGCAAGGTGGGTGCTGCACACCCTGGAGGCAAGGTGTGTGCTGCACACCCTGGAGGCAAAGTGGGTGCTGCACACCCTGGAGGCAAGGTGGGTGCTGCACACCCTGGAGGCAAGGTGGGTGCTGCACACCCTGGAGACAAGGTGGGTGCTGCACACCCTGGAGACAAGGTGGGTGCTGCACACCCTGGAGACGAGGTGGGTGCTGCACACCCTGGAGGTGAGGTGGGAGTTGCTGTGGCTCTGGACCGGTTGGGTATGGTGGCTTGGCGACCCAAGGAGAGGTTTGCTTGTTTGGTGGTACTACGAGGACCTCCCCGGGCCAGCCTGGTGCCCAGGAATGGGTCTACAGCTGGCTCAGAATATGCTGAGATTTGGACCCTACTGCAGAAAAAGGCCAGCAGACTAATTGACTGGGTGTTTAGCTGGTCCGATTCAGTGCAGGCGGGCTCATTTAACACCGAAACAGGATGAGTAGCTGACTGCTTAGGCTCATAAAAGGCAGGTTGAAGGGCCACAAATCCTGCAGAAAAGTCTTGAGCCGATCACGGATAATGTCAAGTTGGGGAACAAAATGACTCACCCATGGCCTCTCTGCGAACCACTGTTGTTGAGTTGAAATCTCTCTGTGGAGCGTAGTATGCTGGCTCGGGGGAGAGGCCATGAGGCGTGCCACCACATGGTAAAGATCGGCAACCTTACTCTTGAATAGCTTTAGCTCTGCTGGGTTCATTCTGGTCAGATCATTCTGTCACGGTAGCAGAAAGTTGAACCCAAATGCAGAGCCAAACACAGGAGCAAAATTCAGATATTTATTCACAATATGGTGAATTGCAGATTGTGGAGGGTTGCATGGCAAACAAACATGGAGGATGAGGAAAGCAGTCCAGGCAGGCAGCAGGCAGACGAGCAGGCAGTAGAATAGGTGAGCTGGGTTCTGGAGGAGAGGCGAAGAGCTTGAGTTTGCAGGAAACAATACTAGGAAATATAACTAGACTATAACTTCACTAGAACATAAACACTGGCTAGAGTCAAGCTATAGTACTACCATGAAAGGTTGAACAATGATCTGACGATGAGTGGAGTTAAGACCAGGGTATAAATACTGTCAGGGCTGAGGAGTTGATGGCCGGCAGGTGTGTCAATTGAGTGCGATGAGGTGACCACAGACAGGTGTGCCAAGGCTGGAAGCTGGGAGGAAAGCCGACGCCCACACACAGCCACAGTATGGCAACACAGAGCCACATACTGTGACACATGTAAAAACACCTCAATTGGAATAGAATATCCCATTCCGGTCTCAGGATATATTTACCATGTAAACAGTTTATTCCGAATGCTAGTTTGGAATACATGTATTATTTTACACATGTCTGCCCTTAGTATAGATTATAGTGCTTTTTGCACGTCTAAAGCAGGGATGGCATTTTATGTGACATTTATATGACATTTTATGTGCGCACAAATGCGCTATTTTACCTATTTACCTATTTTACCATGATAAAATGCTATATTTACAAACCCGTCTGTGATTGCCAATTGCAGTGTATGGGTGAAACATGGAACCGTGTCCCAGTCGACCCAGACGGGGGAATTGGCGTGTTGTTGTTGTGAGTGTTAACATGCACACGTTCCCAGTAAGTCCCCAAGCCTCCACCGCATCGTTGGGTTCACCTACCATGGTTGTCTGCAAACTGCTGCAGTGTCTGTCAGGTATATTCTGTGTGGTGGCTGACTGACGGATGAATTAACGTGCACTCATCGTCAATATAGTGGCACATAATCGTCAAATAGCTCTCTGTGGTGACTGGTGAGTGCCTAGTGGGACCATGGGTATAGTCAAACTTGGACTGGACTGACTATACAGACAAATGGAAAAACTTGGTTTGCTGCATGTTGATCTCATGCATGACTCCAGAGATGATGTGTACAGAGTTGCGTGAGTTTGAGACAACATGTGTTGGAGTGGTAGTGAGCTGTGAGCTTGGACTCAGAGTAGAGGGCATGCACGGGTCCACCCGAACCGAGAACCGAGCCGGTTCGGACCCAGAATATTGACTTGTCCCCCGGGCAGGGTCGGATCCAGAATATTGACTTGTCCCCCGGGCAGGGTCGGATCCAGAATATTGACTTGTCCCCCGGGCAGGGTCGGATCCAGAATATTGACTTGTCCCCCGGGCAGGGTCGGATCCAGAATATTGACTTGTCCCCCGGGCAGGGTCGGATCCAGAATATTGACTTGTCCCCCGGGCAGGGTCGGATCCAGAATATTGACTTGTCCCCCGGGCAGGGTCGGATCCAGCCGGATCGTCTGAAATGCAGTTACACAGAATTACCCGTGAGGATCCGAGCTTTATATATTAAACCCTTCAACTTCAACAAATAGACATGCGTGCATTGTAATTATTACATTCTAAAGTCCATATTGGCCCAGGCCGTAGCGTAACGGTCTGGGCACCGGACTGGTAATCCAGTCGCAGTGTGCCGCGGGTTCGACTCCCGGACCCGACACGGCCTTTACTGCATGTCATCCCCCCATCTCTCTCCCGTTTCCTGTCAGCCTACTGTCTGTCCCTTCAAAAATCAATAAAAGGCGTAAGCCGCAAAAAAAATAATATCTAAAGTCCATATATTGTCTGTTGAACAGAGTCAACGAGGGCTGGGTCTCGTCATGCACCTCGACATGAGCGAGAGCGCTCTCTCTCTCTCTCTTTTGCTTTGTCTCTCTCTCTAACCCCAATCCTGACAGCGCGCGCGCACACACACACACACACTCACACCCCGCTGGCTATATTAATGCAATCATGGCGATCCCCTTGAGCGAGCGAGGGGAAACTCAAAGCAACGAGCAATGTGGGACTAACCTCGCGTCACCAGGCTTTCCACCTCGGAGGAAAAATCTGGGACAGTTTTGTTGTGATTGTCAACAGCTCTGGTAAGAATGTCGGTGCGGCCCAGGCGGTGGCGTAACCGTCTGGGCACCCGACTGGTAATCCAGTCGCAGTGTGCCGCGGGTTCGACTCCCGAGCCCGACACGGCCTTTACTGCATGTCATCCCCCATCTCTCTCCCGTTTCCTGTCAGCCTACTGTCTGTCCCTTCAAAAAAACAATAAAAGGCGTAAGCCGCAAAAAAATATCTAAAAAAAAAGAAAAAGAATGTCGGTGCGCTAAAATGCACTAATATTAGCCTATGCAAGTTTGCAACCCTGCGCTGTCTCGAGAGGCTAGACCAAAAGTGTTCCAAGAAAACATAGCAACCCAGCCGGCTGCGCTCTGGGAGAACAGTGCAGCTGATTTTTATGTTTTGATTAGGCGTTCCATCATGCTTGTTCGAAGCACAGCTAGATAGCTAATTCAACCAATCAGATTGCTTCCTCGAAACGTTGTATAAATTAGGTTTGAGGGGGTACAGCTGCATCATGTAGGAAGCTCTCCCTCAGCGACACAACTTAAACCAAGGTATATATTTCAAGAGCGTGAGATCACAGTAAACATCCCCCCTAAACATTCTCCTTCCACACTTGGATGAAAACAGCATCTGAAAGTTTGATGGGATGCATTTTTACTTTGTACACGTCAGTGCTGTGACCACTTCAACATTGCATCTAATGAGCGGTCGGTTTCTTTCCCCCCCCAAACGGTGCGCGCGATTGTAGTACAAAAATGAAAATAATACAACATGATTGAATGAATGATTTCCTGATTTCCAGCATAGTTGACATAAGATTTTTCAGGATGTCAAAACCATAGAGCGACCAAGCAAACGTGTGTGTGTGTGTGTGTGTGTGTGTGTGTGTGTGTGTGTGTGTGTGTGTGTGTGTGTGTGTGTGTGTGTGTGTGTGTGTGTGTGTGTGTGTGTGTGTGTGTGTGTGTGTATTTATTTTCTAGATAATGTACAAAAACAGCCCCTCCATATTTCTTGAACAGCAGGGAAAACTATTGTAATTACACATCCGTCTTCATCCACTTATCTGGAGTCGGGTTACAGCAGAGCGTTCCAGACTTCCCTTTAGCCACATCTTAACTAGGGGATCCCGAGGGGTTCCTTCCAGAGCCTAGCTTGGAGATATACAGTAAACCCCTCCCATCTGCTCCTTGGTCTGCCTCCTGGTCTCCTCCCAGCGGGACCTGCCCAGAGGACCCCCTTTATATACGTATGAACACGTTGCTGTTGTGTGCAAACCTTGTATGTCCAAAACCGTTCCTTTTTTAAAATTTAGAATAGCTTGTGAGCTCGTACATCGGCTATTTTCATTTTCTAGAATGATGAAGTAGGGCATTCATTTACGATTTACGAGGGAAAAACATAATACGCTGAAATATTGGAGATACAAGGTCTCTGTCTGACAGCAACGATTTATATTAATATATCATTATAATTAGTAGTGACAGACTTGACAAACTTGCACACTGAGTGCCTCATTAGACAGACAGACAGACAGACAGACAGACAGACAGACAGACAGACACAGAGGGACCTTTATTGATCACAAGGGACATTTTGCTGTCATAGCAGCTCCGCAATAGGCATGAAAAAATAGTTTTATAATCACAATCACTTCACGTTTCCTGTAAAAAAGGTGTCAGTCTGCGGTTGTGTCAATGTGATTAGCTCAATGTCTCTGCCCGGTTTTTGTTTTATCTGTGCTGTCACCACAGAGGCTGAGAGTAATGCCTTTTTCAGGCAACTTGCCATTTGATGAGATAACAGGCATATACAGGCCCCTGAGCCTCGCACAGAAAGCAGACCTTCCTCGGTTCCTCCTCATCTTATTAGCACCTACGTTGGGACTTTCTTTTTCCGTCTGCTTTCCCAAGAACTACTTGTGTTCTGACATCAACTATCTATTTCCTCTCTATTAGAAATAAAACATTACTAGGATCTGTTGCTATCTTATCCACACAAACATCCATACATAATTAGAAGCCTAAGCGCATCCTTCTAGCCTCTAACCACATGTATCCTAGCGTCCACATTCTGGGCTTTTCATTGAGGCAAGACACACGTTTTAACTTGCTTTCATATGTATGTATGCCATGTGACTTTGTTGTTGTTGCAATTGCATATTTACTTGCACAAGCAGAGCGCGCAAGTACTAGTTTCGCCCAGGGCCCGTATGCACCGTCCCAGCACTTTTGATGCGTGTGCACCGTCCCAGCACTTTTGATGCGTGTGCACCGTCCCAGCACTTTTGATGCGTGTGCACCGTCCCAGCAAATGACGTAATGACAACTTGTGCCTGATACGGCAGTGGTGCCAGATTACATACATGTAGCCTATATATAGGAGCATTACCTTTAATCCTCCCGACACTAAAACATATCGTCATTACGTCACCACCATCGAAAACCATTGGTTTTATCAGGCACAACTAGTCATTACGTCATTTGCTGGGACAGTGCACATACGCATCGAAAATGCTGGGACGGTGCATACGCATCGAAAATGCTGGGACGGTCCATATGGCGCAAAGTAACCACAGTATACCGCTAATCAACTTACAAATTACATATACATATACATAGAGGCAGTTCCTTTAATCCACCCGGCACTGGTATAACTAGCTGGTATAACTAGCTCTCAATGATGACATAATAAAGATGTGGATTAAAGGACCCAATGCCAGAGTGTAATTGGTTTTCGATGGTGACGTAATGACGATATGTTTTAGTGTTGGGAGGATTAAAGGTAATGATCCTGTGTATACATGTATGTAATCTGGCACCACTGCCATATCAGGCACAAGTAGTCATTACGTCATTTGCTGGGACGGTGCATACGCATTGAATATGCTGGGACGGTGCATACGCATCAAAAGTGCAGCAAAGTAACCACAGTATACCGCTAATCAATTTACAAATTACATATACATAGAGGCATTTCCTTTAATCCACCCGGCACTGATCGAGATATACGTCACCATCGAAAGCCGTCACTCATGCATATTAATTAATACGCATGAGTGCCTACTAATACGCACTAGTAGGCCATGCGTATTAATGAATACGCATGAGTATGAGAGACAATTTACATTAAATAATTAAATAATTATACTGTATACGTGATTTTTTTTCATCGGATATCGAGAGATATCCGATGAGATTTGAGAAACTAAAAAAGGATCCAGAATAGTTCTAAATCGATAAAACTGTATTTCTTTTATAGATAGAAACTTGTACCATACTTAATAATAATACTTTTTTACATGCATAAAGTAGGTAGGTAGCAAATAGTTACACCTAATAATTCAACATTTCAAACGTTCCTTTCTTAGAGAAACTGAGATTTGACAGTTTGTAGCGGTCGAAAGTACTTGCGCGCTCTGCTTGCGCACTAGTAGGCCATTTATGGCCTACTAGTGTGCAACAAGCAAGTATGCACTCGACAGAGTGCAGTTCTAGTTTTCTTATATTTTTAATAATTGGGCAAAATATTGTGTGCCTTGATATTTTTATACCCCGAATGGTGTGCCTGGATGTCCAATAGTGTGTAACTGCCTGACGTGTCAAAAATGAACCGAAGACAATCATTGCATATCTGGTGGTGTACAGCCTCCATGATAATATGAATAAAGGCAATTTAAGGGTTTTATTTCTGCTGTTAAACAATGCTATGCTGGTGAGTCATTTTTAATCACACATTCAGCACTCTATGATCACAGAGCGGATGCAGGTTCTCAGGCCTCCTAAATAATGCCCAGACATTATGACAGCCAAGGATTCATAAAAATGTCATGTTACCACAGTGCCTCACTCTCAGCCAGGCAGCAAGAGCGACGTGACAACAGTGACCGGTCGGTAACTCCCGTCCAGGGGGGTCTTCCACAGGAGGAAGTAGAAAGGAGTAGAAATATATGATATAAAGAATACAACTATTATATACTGTATATAAAAACTGTTACTATTCTAGGGCAAACATTCAGTGAGAAGCGGATGAGCTGTGAGCTTGTAGATTGTCTATCTTGAGTTGACTGGGATTCCCCAGGGGACTTTTGGACACCCCTTTTATACGAAAATAGCCAGAATATATTCGTCTGTCAAGACATGAATAAGGAGGCTATAGGGTCCGTGGAACTGGAACACTGGATTTGCTGAAATTGTGTCACCTACTGTACCTGAAATTGTATTTTCTGTTTATTAAAAACCAATACAATTTTAAGTTATAAAAAAAAAAAAAAAAGTTAAATCACTACATTGTGATATATCATTGCTATAGTGTTTGTTCAATAAGAGGGCTCTCCCTGTCTCTCCAGCTCTTTAAGACAAGACAGAAAAAACGAACTTACAATACATATAACACTAATACATATACATACATATATATAAATATACATATAAAAATTAATAATAATAAAATAAAACAGGCATCGACATTGCGTTTCAAATTTGTTACATACATTTTTCTAGGCATTTACAATTGTCTCTCATTTCCCTATACCCTTAAATATTGTCCATTTATACCATTTGTCCTCCATTTTTTCTTCTTGTAGCCTCAGACGGTGTGTCAGTTTCTCCATAAAATGTATCTCCTGAATTAAGTCCTCCCATTGTCTCTGTGTTGGAGGTTCCATCTGTCCCCATTTTCTTGTGACAGCTTTCTTTGCTGCCGCCAGTAAAATGTTTACCAAATATCTATCCTCTCCTCGAATAGTGATTTAATATTTTAACCAAAAAAAATATAACCCTACCTTTAAACAATCAAATGGCATTATTCCTTACAGAGTGACAATACAACAGGAGTGACATTTTGCTGCCTCCGGGTGGGAATTGTCCATAAAATTGTCCAGAACATTGTCCTGGAACATGTGGCTCGTTGGATAATGACTCAAATTAAGCCAGCATAGTGGAAGGAAGCACATTAGGGACTACAGGGAAATATTGAGCAAATCATCACTACATCAACAAGTACATCACCACCTGCACTGACAGCCGCCACCTTCATGTACCGTATAATATAACATTTCAACAAGCCACAGTGTTTCTGGAATTCATAAATCTGCCACAATGGCCCACGAGTGTGTACATGTGTGAAAATAAACAGACAGATTCTGTTTGCGTGCGTCGACAGAGAGACTGGAGCCAGATGTGCTCATGAGACAAACGGCGGTTTAAATTTAGTAAGTAATTGAGTCACAAAATAAACACTCCCAGTGCGTAAGGCGGTGGCTCTCACACTTTTTCATGCCAAGGTGCCCCAAATTGATACAGTATTTGGCCATGGACCTGACAAAGTCTGTGTCAGGGACTCCCAGAAGAGTTTTTTTTTTTTTTTAATATATTAAAAATTATAAAAAAAATAAAGAAAAAATAACCATATTTTTTCCAAACATTTATCAGGAAGTGAGCTTGCTGTGAGCTTGTATACAGTATCTGCTATTTTTTAATAGCCAAAGTAAAAATGGATAAAGTTGTTTAAATGATTGTGATTGTGATATTAACTACTTTTGCTGGGGACCCCCTGGAACTCCCTCCAATGACCCTTGGTGTAAGCATTGTGTGTATTCCTGCACTATCTACCTGCATCGAGTGGTCTTGGTACTGTACATAAAAATTGATTTATTGGAGATTCGGACTTTAGATTGTATATACATTTTGTTTTGATTGTATTGTTCCAGCTTTTGCTTTGGCAATGTAAACGTCTGTTTTCTTATGCCAATAAAGCCCTTTGAATTGAAAATTTAGTTAAGCCTTGAGGGATCTGAAACAGTTTTAGTCTAGTTTTAGCCGACTAAATATCAGAAAACCTTAGTCTTTTAGTCTTAGTCCATACAATTCACACTGCTAAATTGCACATTTAAATATAAATAATGTGTCTGCAATTTCTTATGGGAAGAATTGATATCGACGAAAGTTCCCTCCCACCTCAACCCAATACACGGATTTTTGTCCCCATCAGGAGATGAGGGCGAAACAATATACTGAAGAATAAAATAATAATAATATTTCAGTTATAATAGCCTCCATGTATGACAGCCACTGTTCCCCACAGCCTGCGTCTGCATTCAGGCTGTACTAATATTGTTATCCTACAAAAACAATCAGAGCAAACAGATGAGACATCAGTGTCTGGTTGAATGTTGGGCTGCCATGGATTCTTCAGTCAATACGCACTTATGGAGTTTAAATCTGCCTGGAGAAAATAACCTTGCATCTTAGTGTATGAACACAAACGCACACACACAGTTACGGACGCATGCACGCACGCACGCATGCACGCACACACACACGCACGCACACACGCATGTACACACAGTACATCTTTTCGATTTTTATACTGCAATTAAGCAAATGAATGATTAATTTTAAAATGTATCAGACAGTGTATTAAGATGCGCTCGGGTGGGGTATATAGTGGTTCACCACCGCAGAGGTTGTGGGTTCGAATCCACCGTGGTGCATCTGGCTTTGTCGAGTGTTTACACAAACACAATTGGTCCGTTTTCGGGGGAGGGAAGCCGGGCGGTGTGATAATTGCATGTATTCCACTGCATGTATTCCTACGGGTTGGGGTGGCCACTGTCAGCAGGTAGTTGGGCGAAGGCTCTACGTCCTCACGGTGGGGGCTCCTCACAGGCAGGTGAGTCAGTAGGATACAACAGCAGTGACAACACAGAGGTGTGTGTGGGGGGGAATCAATTGGCATAACGACAAAATTGGGGAGAAAAAGAGGTAAAAGGGTCTCTCTCACAGATGCAATCTGTATTTATCTTACTTTTCTTCTAACAGGCCTCTCTCTCTCTCTCTCTCTCTGATCATGAACTACTATGTTGGTGTGTGTTGCTGTGGGCAGACAGGGGAACATAACTCAGATTGATACGCTAAACTAGCAGAGGAATGATGGACACACACACACACACACACAGTAGGGGTCCCACATTGTGTGTTCAGTAGAAAATAACAACCAAGGACCCAGTCAGTCCTCATAAGAACATTTACTGGTGGTGGGCTTGCAGTAGCCTTGAGGTCACACTCTGCTCAGATCTTTTTTGTGTCTTTGCCTCTCACCCCGTAACAGTGAAATATAAGAGTGCATCATCGTGGTCATCATCATCACACACACAGCCAAATACTATTGGGGGGAATAAAATGTTTGGAATTGACATACCGGGAAAGCATCTGTGTCATTTTAGATTTTAGCGTTGGCTATTCAAAAATAGCAGATATACAAGCTCACAGCTTGTACATCTGCTTTTTTTTTATCTTGAAAGTCTTTGAAAAATGTTGAATCTTTTTGTAATTTGCAAAAACGTTTGAGAAGGATTTCTGATTCAGAAGGCATTTGTACTGTAGAATGGACCTCAGGGCTTAACACGATGGCGTGTCTCCACTGTATGGATGGGTGGCCCAGCCGTCTGAGGTCACCAGCACCAGGAGGACAATCCTCCTCCTGGTGCTGGAGATGTCACACTAGCTGCAGATCTGGCAGAGGAAGTGAGTAGTGCATTCATTAATGAATGAGTAATAACGAGAGCAAGCTGGCTCATGTCTGAGCTCCGAGGCTTCTTCTCGTCCTTGCCTTTGACTTGTTTATGTGCTCGGAGTGTGTGTGTGTGTGTGTGTGTGTGTGTGTGTGTGTGTGTGTGTGTGTGTGTGTGTGTGTGTGTGTGTGTGTGTGTGTGTGTGTGTGTGTGTGTGTGTGTGTGTGTGTGTTTGTTGCACCGCAGGCAGCCACGTTTGAGGACGAGCAGCTCAGCTCTGCAGCTCTGCGTAAAACCGTTGCATGTCCTCATGAGTGTTTATAGGGTAGTGGTTCTCAAAGTGGGGTCTGCATGGCAAATGATTGATAGTTGGGGACTAGTAAAACTAGATCAGCTGACACTGAACCCCATGCTGAGTTACGCATCATATGATCCTTTTATCACAACCTGAAATATATCACTATCTGCTCTGCGAGGGTGGCGGCCATGTTGAAAATAAATGATCACCATCATGGAGATACAGTATGAGTGGCCAGCAGCACATTTTTCCATAAGAGTGGCCCTTATGAGAGTATTTGTGCCAAATGTCATGCTTGTATCACAAAGTGAACCATTGGGTATTACTCTGCTCTGCTACACTGTTGTAGGGAGGGAAAGCTGTCCCATGCAGCTGTCTGCTCACATTCCATGTCATCACGACCAACCAACCTCATGCACGCAACATACTGCTCTCCAGTGGTTCCTCAAGGAACCCAGGAGGGGGTCCCGAGACCCCACAACCACTGCTGTATTCTCACTGTCAACAAGATGTTTGGGCAAAATCTGACCAATCTGTCGACCACTTGAAACGTTATAGGAATGCCCCCATCGCATCGTTTCTCAACGCTCCCGGTCCCTCTCCCACACTCCGCCGCCACACTGGAATGTGTTCTCATTCCCAACTCGTAATAGCTTGACAAGTCTGCTAAGAACATTTAAAACAAGGCCGACGTCAAATCCTGGCCTGACGCTTCTCACCCATTTGGCACAATGGAGAATGCATTGCTGCATGACAAACATACACACACACACACACACACACACACACACCCTCTAGATCTCTGTATCTGTCAATCTGACATGGCCATATATTTTACGTTTAAGAGAGAAGGAGAGAGAATGTGTTTGCATGCATACAACTGTAGAAACTGTCTGTCTGTCTGTCTGTCTGTCTGTCTGTCTGTAACCACATTAACCCTGGTGTCCCTATTTTGGGCATGTCCTTAGTTACGTGTCACACATTTATGCATGCCTTGTGTTGGGTTTTTTTCTCTCCTTGCTGTTTGTCTTTGCCATCTCCTCATTGGTTCCTTGACTCAGGTCCGGTTCTGATTGGTCCATTCATCTCCGGGAGCCCTGTCCAATCATCAGTGGTTCTCAACCTTTTCTGGATCAAGGACCACCACTTGAAAATCTCGAAAAGTGTTCGCGGCCGGGCCCACCCATCTAGCGAGAGGGAAAACAGTTTTGTGACTGTTTAAGTTTGTTTGTTTTGTCCTTGTACGAAAAAGGACTAGATTACATTTGGGTAGCATTTCAATTTTGCAACTCATACTCTAGGAGCACCTGTTTGCAGTTTTAAGGACTAAGGACCCACAAAGCGCTTCTTCTTCGTTTTTCAGTGTAGGAGTTCTTGTTAAATACACAAGGTTCTAACCTCGGTGGGTGGTGAGTGCCACCCACTGTAAGTTTAAAATTCTTCATAATTCATCTCTCTCTCTCTTCCTCGCCCTCTTTCACTCTCAGTATTGCTCCCATTTTTGGTCTTATCATCTGTCTCTCCGTCTTTCCTCTCTATCAGACTCCTCTCTCTGACTCTAAACGTAGTATTAAAGCAAAACAACCTCACAGGACTGAAACATTTGGTCATGCCGATACCCAATCTGTCATTTGTGAAATTGCATGAAAGAACCCTGCACACTAGCGTGCTGTTTCCTAATCAAGGATACAAGTGGCTGATAAACCATGAGAAACTAAACAAAAAATAACAATAGTTTGGAGTAGGTTTGTTCTTCTGATTGACTAGAAAATGTTGTTTCCCTGATGTTTATCAGTTTCTTCAATATAAATGTATATGTGCCAATCTACAGGCTTCATTTGGTATTAGGCTGTGTCACAGGACATGGAAAGCTGCTGCCTTTTTAATGTTTGCCGCTGAGTGCTTTGAGTACATCAATAAGGACAGGAGCAGGGGTGTTGTGGGGGGGGGGGGGGGGGGATTTGCCATGTCTTGGAGATTTGCCATGCTTCCGAGTGTGTGTGTGTGTGTGTGTGTGTGTGTGTGTGTGTGTGTGTGTGTGTGTGTGTGTGTGTGTGTGTGTGTGTGTGTGTGTGTGTGTGTGTGTGTGTGTGTGTGTGTGCGTGCGTGCGTGCGTGCGTGCGTGCGTGCGTGCGTGCGTGCGTGCGTGCGTGCGTGCGTGCGTGCGTGCGTGCGTGCGTGCGTGCGTGCGTGCGTGCGTGAGTGAGTGAGTGAGTGAGTGAGTGAGTGCGTGTACGTGAGTGCGTGTGTGGGAGAGAGTTTTTTAACTTTTTCGTGTATGCTACAATAGTAGTATACACAAGCAAATAATGAATCCTGCATCCTGGCTGTAGTATTTTTATCTCCCTGCTGGATATTGTTATTTTCTTCCTTAACCACATGGACCATCTAGACTTAGTAAACTGGACCTGACTAAACGGGGTGCATACTTAGTTTAGACTAGTCATTGGTTAGACATGGGTTAAGGTTAGGTTTAGGTGTGCTGCCCCGTGGGAGGTTAGGTTTAGGGTGAGGGTTTGAGAGAGGTTGTAGTTGTAGGACTAATCACTGTTCTAACCAATGACTAGTCTAAACTAAGTACTGTCTAAAGTTTAGACAGTACTGCAATTTAGTCGGGTGCAGTACTTAGTTTAGACTCTAAACTAAGTACTGCACCCGACTAAATTGGATCTTGGGTTCTTATGCTGAATGTGAAAAACACTCACTATTTTTGTCACTTTATGCTTTATTTAGGATGGAGAACGGGGAGACATGGAAGGAATTCAATGGCTTTTTTTTTCTCACCCAGTGTCAATTATCTAATGTAATCCTGGGCGCTACACTTGCCAACCTGGGGGGGCAGCGGACAGACCTCATGCTTCCTTCTATGCATGAGGAGTCCAAGCGGCTTCTTTTCACCTGACAGGGGAGAGTTTCCCCGGCCGGACGTAGAGGGTTGAAGGAACACGTTATTCCGACCAGTTCCTTTCCCCTCCATCCTGGTCTCTATACCTCCCCCTGGCCAGCCGGGCGGCTGGCCAGGGGGAGGTATAGAGACCAGGATTACTGCATGTTTTTTGTGAGGGTACCTACTACCTACCCTAGGGGACACGGGGAAGGCAATGTTGAATTACTTGCTAGAACAAAGGGAGTCTGTTTTTTATAGCATGCTAATATGCACAGGAGACAGACTACTACTGTATATGACACAGAATGCTTACGATTTTATTTTACGATAAAGATTGTTGCTGAAGCCGTTCCTTTATTATCATTTTGTGAAAATATCTACAAGTAAAAAACATCGGAGATTCAAGGTTTCTGCCCAACGTCAACTACATACTGACAATTTAATGTCTACAAAATGAGCCCTGCAGAAAAATACAACGTGTGTGTTATTTCAGCCTGATGATCTGAGGTTTCTATGCTTCTCTCATCTCAGGCATCCACACTACGACGATATTGGGTGGAAACCTCTTATGTCCAAAACCTACAGCAATGAGCTTGTAATGATCTGCTATGTTTTGCTGACACTGTAGTATTATGAAGAAGTAGGATATTAATTTGTTAAAAAACTAAAACATAAAAAAGTTGCAATGACTTGCTTATCGTTGCTGTGGGACAGAAACGTCTTGAACTACAGCGTCTCAAAAGTAGTAGATTTGCGCCGCATTTCGAGCTTGCCGATCTGCTACTTTTGCTGTTTTTTTTATTTGAATCCTTTTTTTGGACATATGAGGTTTACACCCGACAGAGACGTCTCTCTCTCTCTCTCTCTCTCTCTCTCTCTCTCTCTCCTTCTCTCTCTCTCTCTCTCTCTCTCTCTCTCTCTCTCTCCTTCTCTCTCTCTCTCTCTCTCTCTCTCTCTCTCTCTCTCTCTCCTTCTCTCTCTCTCTCTCTCTCTCTCCTTGTCTCTCTCTCTCTCTCTCTCTCTCTCTCTCTCTCTCTCTCCTTCTCTCTCTCTCTCTCTCTCCTTGTCTCTCTCTCTCTCTCTCTCTCTCTCTCTCTCTCTCTCTCTCTACAGCCTACAGCATGTTTTATTCCGTGTTGCAGTAGCACGCACAATGAAGATGCTTAGTGTCAATTGAACTCTGACGGATCCATTTGGTTCCATATCTGGACACTTGAGGGTTAAATAAACACTGAGTGTTTTTACTGTGCACTTAGTCTTCCCCTGTGAGTATAGCCTCTAATAGATGACAACATGACTGACTGGCTTCGTGACTGACACACGTCCCGCACGAACGCACACACACGCACACGCACACGCACACACACACACACACACACACACACACACACACACACACACACACACACACACACACACACACACACACACACACCATCCCCCCTATACAAAGACACCTGTGACCTGGTACACTGTAATTCCTAGTGTGCACCCTTACGGGTCCATTTCTCTTATATACTCTTGGAGTTATTCTACATGTTGCATTGTTGTAATGCATATAGTTCGTGTGTGCGTGTGTGCGTGCGTAACTGCGTACGTGCGTTTCTTTTAACCATTCTGAAACTTCAAAATGACTCTGCATTCCGTCCTTACGGGTCCATTTGGCTCTGACAGTTTGATCAAAACCGTTTCCAGAAACGGCTCCAAATGTGATGGAACCGACTCCGGTTCCTCTGGTTCTGGATCCCAACCCTGACATAATGAACCCCAGCAACCATTTGCAGATCTACAAGCTCACAATGTTTTACATCAAGACGCGTTGTGAGCTTGTTTGTAGGGCATTCATTGATGAAGAAAAACAAGAATGAATGTAGTCCAGATGCTTTTGTGCTGTAAAAAAAAACATAAAATGATGAAACATGGAGATACAAGGTTTCTGCCCAACTGCAACGATATTATGTTTGCAAGTGAATGTGTGATTTTGTAATTAACACGTCTCGTGTGTCTCTGTGTGTGTGTGTGTGTGTGTGTGTGTGTGTGTGCGTGTGCGTGTGCGTGTGCGTGTGCGTGTGCGTGTGCGTGTGCGTGTGCGTGTGCGTGTGTGTGTGTGTGTGTGTGTGTGTGTGTGTGTGCACGCAGCATCCTGGCTACGGTGGGCTCACAGTTTGACCTCCGGACCCTTCGGGCAGTGAGAGTACTGAGGCCTCTCAAACTGGTGTCCGGAATCCCCAGTAAGTAAAGATTACTTTTACTTTTGCTACTCTAAATGTACTTCATATATAATATGTGTGTGAATGGCCCTACATTTTTATTTTGTCCAATCTGCCCGTCGGGGCATTTAGATCCTCTGTCTAGGTTCGACACGGCCTTTAACACAATCCTGTTTCTGGTTTGACGAAGATTTTGACCTGAAGGTTGAAATTAAATTTCTCCCCCCAGAGCAAGCAGGCATGCTCTATGAGTTCAGTGGTAAAAATGGCAGCACTTGGACAGGAGACCTGGGTTCAAATCTAGGGTAGAACAGGAAAGTACTTTGTTTGAGTTAGGTAGGTTTTAGCCTACTTATTTTGTTCAAATAAGCCAGGAATTTTGTTTAAATAAAATAAAAGGCCGGGGCGAACGTGCCAATAAATCTGGTCTAGGAGGAGGGCGCACAGGTCTATGAACCAATAGCATCCACCGGCTGTTTTTGCAACTTTGAATCCGCCCCTCTAGAGCAAAATTACGCTGGCTGGGGCAGGTAAGTAAGTACCGTAAGTACGTTTTGAAGGC
>NC_139713.1:20804085-20854085 GCF_964188405.1 Protomyctophum parallelum
GGTTAACCGTTAATGGATATAATAACGCACTAGTGTATGTGTTGTGTTATGTGTAGTGTGTGTGTGTGTGTGTGTGTGTGTGTGTGTGTGTGTGTGTGTGTGTGTGTGTGTGTGTGTGTGTGTGTGTGTGTGTGCGTGTGCGTGTGTGTGTGTGTGTGTGTGCGTGCGTGTGCATGTGCGCGCAGTTAGGCAGAGCTCCACAGCAAAGCGTCAATGTGACATTTTGCTTTCTGCTTGGATGGTTAGGGAATTGTATCGGAGATCTGGTGTGTACTCGTTCGTGGCACATGCACGCTGTGTGTGTGCATGCATGTGCCACGCCACACACGCACACACGCACACACGCCATGCTCATGTGCACCTGCACAGAATATTACACTAGATATCAATCAATGTCAGTGCTGCCAGCTGCCACTATGCAGCCAAAAGCAGGTATTGAACAATGAGATTCTGACCTACAGTATGCAGGCTTAATAGCAGGCTTAGTAGCTTCTCCCAGAAGCTCTAAGTCAAAGAGAGTTCTATAGGTATTTATGTAATAAGTGACTTACAGTATGTGTTTTCTTTAAATGCAGACCAGACTGCAGTTCAGTGCAATATTTTAAGTTTTTGTTCTAAAACAAGGGTTCCCACATTTTTCCAGTGGAAGTACCCGCAAGAAGCCATACAGTTATTTTGCAAAATGGCTTTAAAAAAAGGCTCACATCCATTAGAGCTTGTAGATCTAGATCTATAGTTCTATAGTTGACAATAATGACATTCCCAAAATAGGAATGGCAACATTCTTGTGAATTTTATTTGAATTGCAATAATTCTTCAAATAGACCATATGGTCAGAGAAAATATTGCCATGCTTAGAAGCTGATAAGATATAAGCATCTGAAAAAGGTAAATAGACAAGGAGTCAATGGGCGCGGCCATTTACTGTAGATTTTCGTGTCATAGCTCGCATACATCGCGATAGCATTCCAGACCTTGCCGGATGTAGCTCAGGTTCGGGGCCTACATTAATCAATATAAAACGCCTTACGTCTTCTTAAGACTTAAGACGTCTGTAGACATCCTAGGCCTCCTACGGTTTTATTTGATAAGACGTCTGTAAACGTCTTTAGCACTTAAGTAGTTAACAAAAATCGTATGCCAGCCAAATCTATGGACTTTTAATGTTTGTTTAGGGCAGCAGTTAAACAAACATTGATGACCTGTGACGTCATGTGGCCAATATAAATACATCTCTCAAAAATAATGGGTTGAATTACAAATGGGTCTGTTTTGAAGTTTGGTCTTAAGTCATTTAAAAATCACACCCGTGTGAAGTGAGGGGCGCTCCTATCATTATACATCATCATACATCATCTCATGAACAACTGAATTTACAGTATGTGATTGGTTAGCCGATTTGCTCGTCTACATATGACGTAAATTTTCCCTTCATTGTCAATAGCAAATATGAGAAGTGTGGGGACAAAAGCTGTATGGGGCTAGCGCCCCTCAAACATCACACCCCGTGTGAATTGAGGGTCGCTCTTATCGTACATCATCATTATACATCATCTAATTCCGGCCAATCACAAAGAGCATCCTGAGACCCCACACCTTCTCCATCAATGTTTGTGTTACGCAATGTTTGTACACACACACCAAAAGCTAGCGCCCCTCAAAAATCACACTCGTGTGAAGACAGGGACGCCTACTGTGGCTGCCACATGATTGACTTCACGTGATGTCAATGTTTGTTTAACTGCTGTAAACAAACATTCAAAGTCCATAGTCTTGGCTGCCATATGACGTCACGTTTAGTGCCCTAAACAAACATTAGAAGTCCATAGACTTGGCTGCCATATGACATCATGTTAAGTGCCCTAAACAAACATTAAAAGTCCATAGGTCGCAACGGGTTCCCAACACCAAATCAAATGGGTTCAGATCTGAGGAGGCGTGTCTGAAGCCTGTGCTGGACAGGAGTCTCTGGACGTAAAAGCAAAAACACAGACTTGGCTGCCACTCTGTTAAAAGTGCTCTAAACAAACATTAAAAGTCCATAGACTCGGCTGCCATATCACGTATAATTTCAAAAGCCAGACGTTGAAGGGGATTGGCGGATTGCGCCCCTCAAAATGGTTAGAGTCACGGAAGACACCCTCCTAATATCCACCTTGGAATCTTCTTTAGCAGATTCTGAGAAGATTGTTCACGTCTTCAGTCCTTCAACTCATCCTATTGAGATACAGAGAAACAGGGCAGTTATAAGTGCATGTCTGCCCCCAGTTCGAGCCATCATTTTTTGAGGGGCCCTAGCCCTCTCCTATGCCCAGCTTTGTGTGCTTGTGTAACAAATATGAGATGATTTGACTGGCTGAGCACAGAATGTGATGTATGACGATAAGAGCGCCCCTCACTTCACACGAGCGTGATTCTTTTTAAACTTTGTGTTGATGTTACATAAATTCTTCATAACAATACAAGTGATAGTGATTGTTGAAGAGGCAGAGCTAGAGGCCTACAGACCGCAGCGCTTGTCTCTCGCTGTCAGTCAGGTAACCAGAGAACATGCTGTAACAGGGCTGCCGGGAGAACTGTGTCAGGAAGTCTGTGAGGTAGGCCTGAAGGTCAATCTGATTGATGGGGTCCTTCAACACATCCGCATCACTGTCGTCGTCGTCCTCACAAAAGTCATCGTCATTTTTGTTGGAGGCGATTAGTGCAGAAAGACCTTCATTATCGTCATAATCCTCCTGGTCCTCACACATGCCGCTAGAATCTTGACTCGAGTCGGCTGCATTGGCCGTGTTGCCGTTGGCCTCTATAACGGACGACAACTCATTCACGATCACTTTGAAGACCTTGACGAGCAACGGAACAGTAGTCCACCTTGCTGGGTTCTTGGCAGAGTTGGAGCACGTGCGGATGCCCTCCTCGGGGCTGGAGATCTCGATGTCTTTGAGGCGTGGGTCGTTGGTGTTGAGACCGTGCTGCAGGAGCTTGCATAATGCTACTGTAGTGACTTTGCCCTCGTACTCTCCATAGAAGAGGTGCTGTCTGCTCGTCCACTCTGTCATGACAAACTCCAGGGCAGGCTTTCCTGTCGGGCCGGGAAGACTGCACAAGAACTCTAACAGGGGCTCCAGTTGGGAGTGAACCAGGCGGGCAAACACCATGATGAGTGACTGCATGACGCAAGGTGCCTCGGCCTGCTGCATCTTGCTGAGGACGGCTCTGAGGATCTGGTGCAGCTGGTCGACCAGCTTTGCCCCGGCCTGGGAGATAAGTGTGGACACCAGCCTGCCCACGAAGGTGGCTGTGAACTCTGAGGACCTGGGGTCCAGCAGCTGGTTGATCACCTGCATGACATACCAGAGGCCACTGTTCCCCTGCTCATCCCTCCACTGGCCTATCTGCTCCAGCGCCACGGATACGTAAGCACGCAGACACTCTCCACCATTCTGCATAACGGTGTTATCATCTGTGCGTATTGCGCACTGTGCCACGAGCGGGAAGGCCTGACACACCAGCATCTCTGACAGAGGAGGTTTGGTGTTGCGCACCACACTGGACAGGATGTCTATGGCCGCGGCACAGAGTCCAGACGGGACTTTGTCGGGAGGAGCCTGCATGATGCTGATCAGGGTGGGGATGAGTCTAGCCTGCATGGGAGCTTGACACCCATCCACCCAAGCCAACTCCTTGAAGATGTCCTGGGCCAAGGACACTAATACAGGGTCATTGTTGTGCTTAAGGAAAATGTTGATGGTGAGCGGGCAGATCTTGCTCTCAGCGCTGGTGGTGAAGGCTGTGCTCACAGTACACATGATGCACAGTGTCTCCATGATCAGTGTGAGCACCTCTGAGCTGGACTGGTCCGCCATCTGCACCAGTCCCTCTAGTATACCGGGCAGGAAGGGCTGCAGTACATGGGTGCTCTCTGACAACTTCAGCTGGTCGCAGTACCCCCAGGTGGCCTTGATGGCAGAGATGCGGACGGAGGGGGGCTGGCTGTCGTGGAGTCCGCTAACGGTGGCCAGGAGTAACTGCTGGATGAGTTCCGGAGACATGGTCGCCGTGAAGCGGCTGGCTGCCCACAGGGCCCGGCCGAGCAGGAAGGGAGACGCTGCAGGCAGGTTGAGATCAGCCAGGATGACGTCGACCAGGAAGCTGTGCATGTCAAACTGGATATGACCATTCTTCACATTCTCTGTGATGGTGGTATGCATTGAGCCCAGGGCCAACATACAGGCTTCGTGGACCTTCCACCAGTACTCATTGCCATTGTTCCTAGCCCGCTCCACCTCCTGAAGGTGTTTGGTCGTTGCTGCTGCCAGAGCCACCGCACTCTCATTCGGGAACTCCATAGCAACGGCCTGAAGCAGGTCCTGAGCCGAGATCCTGACTGAATAAGAGACGGTGTCAGCGTCCTCATCCTCAACAAACTGCTGGGGGTTTTCTGTCCACGCCTGAATGTCCTCCTCAGTGATCTGCATGTAGAGGATGATGTAGTAGATGAGTTCAGGCAGGGCTTTCTTCACTGTGCTCTTGAGCTTGCTGTTCTCCAGCAGCGTGTCTACAAACTCAAAGATGCTGAACACCAGATTCTCAAAGCCCAGAACCTCACCCTCCGAGTCCACAACAGTGTTATCCACTTCTTCTGTGCAGTTGACTCCAGTTCTCACGTAAAAAGATGCACTCTCAGTCAGGGTATTCCACACAACTGGTAGCATCTGCTGCATAGAAGACGCCATGAGTCTGGGGAAGTTCCTCACCAACACTGTCACCGCCTGAAGGACCTCCATCTTGAGGCTGAAGTCAGAAGAGGGTCCATCAGGAATCTGAAGGGCCTGCACAAATGCCTCTGTGAACTGCTGCACCACTTGTAATATCACTGCATTAGCTGCACCCTTTTCAAGCTCTTCAATGGCACAGATGAGGTTGGCACACGTGGTTAAGACCTCCACTGCTCTGGAGCGAGTACGTATACTGTAGACCTCAGCCATGGTAAAGATCTTGTACATCTCAGGTAAAATCACAGGGGCCACCAGTGGCATCTGTGCATCCGTCACCTCCCGGGTGAACTCTGTGAGGACGCTCATGGCTCCGTGCACAGCGTTTACATCTCCGCTCACTAGCATGTCCATCAGCAGGGTGAAGAGCTGCGGCCAGGCCTCGGGCCAGTCCCAGTGGGCGATGGCTGACACGGCGTACGCCACACTGGACTGGACCTTGCTGGTGGCCTCCCGCAGACCCCCAGGGAGCAACTCCCTGATGCCGGCTTTAGCACTGTCGGTGGTTTCCGGGGGTCTGAACTTCTCTGACTGGGAACACCAGTGGGTCTCCACATACTGCTTCAGTAGGACAGACGCCAGCTGACGGACACCAAGGGCCCCCTGAGGGTCCACTGTGAGTTCTGCCAGGTGGACGCCAAACTCCTCCGTCACTTCCAGCACTTTGACCTGCTCCTCCGCAGCAGCGCGCACCTCTTGGACCGGCGACAAGATCGCCTCCAGAGTCTCGATCAAAGCCTCTTTCAGTCCTTGTTGAACCGCCCCAACCGCACTCATCCCTGCCATGTCCCTGCCTGTGTGTGTGTGTGTGTGTGTCTGTGTGTGTGTGTGTGTGTCTGTGTGTGTGTGTGTGTGTGTGTGTGTGTGTGTGTGTGTGTGTGTGTGTGAAACAGCTGGTAATCTCACAAATATCAGTCACTGTAGGATGCAGAGACTTCTATGGGAGGTTCTGGTTGTGAATCTGTGTGTGTCTGTGAGGTGACTATTTTATAATAGACGTCAATGGCAGTCGCATCAGGCTGAGAACATGGCCAAATTTGGAGTCATACATTATAGATACGTCACAGATGACTGACATCACGGACTGGCTACGTGAATGTGAGATCCAGATGAAGCCACGGCATTATTTATACCCCCATCTTGTTTATCGCCGTGGGTAATCTTGCAGCTAATCTCGCAAACCACTGGACCGATCAGCACCAATCTCCATATACGTACGTCTGTGACGTAACGTGGAAGGAACAAATGTCATGTTTGTGTAATTTGTGCAGCCATTAACACATGCCAATTGTAATATGAGTGCTCCTTTCTTGTTTTGGGGGAATTTGTCAGAGTAGTTGTCTAGCAATACCTGAGTACTTGGAGAAAGGTCTATGACAGTATATTATATAACACCCGTATATACAAGTACAGCCAATCTGTTTCCCCATGAGATCCGGAAAGAGATTTTTGCTTTTCTTCCGATTACATCACCGGAGGAAAGGTTTCGGCAATGAGACAGATAATAGAAACACGGTGCCACTTTGAAGCGTGTGCTCATACGAACTGATCTAAGCGGATTAAGTTGAAAAATGGCAACATCATCCTTAAAGATTAGCAGCAAACGGGTTGGTTGGCGGCTACTCCTGTCTGATACAGCTTGCTTTAAACAAACTTTGCACCAGCTGTCTTCGAATCGTACGTGGCTCCTCAGTGGATCATTTAACACTTTTCCCCCCATTCCTTCTTTCCCTCCATCTCATGTTTCTTTTCCTCCACCCCATCGTTCAGTCCCTCTCTCTCCCTGTGTCGCTGCTGAGATATGTGTAGGTTTTACTGTCATTACGTTAAACAGCATGGACTCTCACCGCCGTGATGGCACAAAGTACCGCTTTATTCTCAGCGCTGGCTGCGGTCCTCTTAACTTTTCCCTCCTGCTGCGTAATACCATCTCTTTCTCTCGTTTGCCAATTTATCATATCTGTAACACTCTGATCACTGTCTTTACGTAATATGTCTGCTCAGCCCACCCATCATCCACCCACGGCCGTTGCTTTATCTCTCTGCGCCTAATTATTCTTGGGTCTTGGCGATCATTCCAGCGTGACTTTGAACTTTGACGTACGCCACGCCAAATCTCACGTCTGGTCGGTAGCTGTCATAAGCTTTGTCTGCACCCATTCTTCTCTCGTAGACAAGCAGAGCAGCATTGTCTGACCCCCCCAAAAAAAACATTTGCAAAGGCATGTCATATGAAATTGGTAGGATATTTCCAAGTGTACAAAACATGACCATCAGGTATTATTATTATCGAATTATTACCCGTCAGTCCGTCCGTCCATCCGTCCTTCACCCCATGCCTCCATATATGGTCATGCCTTGTGACATTACGTGACATCATTAGGGATGGAGATCTCTGATGTCACCGAAAATGAAGGCCCGGCCCTATCTGGGCCCCTCATCAAATCATGTAAACTGAAGACACTGCCGCCGCTGCCACCCTTAGATCTCCATATATGGAGCTCATCTGTTCTGACATTCCATATGTTGATCTGACCTCATCACACCTTGTACACTCAAGACACGCTCGTCGCTCCATTTATGGCCAGTACAGAATTCATTCCATATGTTGATCTGACCCCCCATGCCAAAGCGCCAGCGCTCGCCCAGCAGTCTGGCCTCACCCAGACGGATGCGTGCATGCTTCTCGCCCTCAGGGCGTCTTACTGGTTATTATTATTATATCATCTTTTCAAAAAAGTGTAAACCATCGAGGTCCGATGCAGAGGTTTCGTCGGCCAGTCTCTCATCAGGGCACTGAAGATGCTGGGAGTGAAAGGACTGCACAACAGTAGAGCGATCAAAAACATCCCTGACACGGCAGAAAATGTGACAAGATGGCTGTGGATCAAGCAGGGAGATCCGTGGACCACACAAGCTACTTAGACACAAGCCGGGACCTGATCAGTACCGGCTGGGTTGCCTGGACGAGGGTGTCAGACCTGAAACACCCGAAGACCCCCAGGTGTGGGGTGTCTCAGTTGCACCCAAAGTGTTTATTAGAACACACATAGATGCACATGGTTAGCACGGAGGCTTTTACTGAGTATAACCTGTTTATTAGAACACACATAGATGCAAATGGTTAGCACGGAGGCTTTTACTGAGTATAACCTGTTTATTAGAACACACATAGATGCAAATGGTTAGCACGGAGGCTTTTACTGAGTATAACCTGTGTTTATTAGAACACACATAGATGCAAATGGTTAGCACGGAGGCTTTTACTGAGTATAACCTGTGTGTATGTACAAAAATCACACCTGTGAGGGGCGCTCTAATCATCGTACATCATCGTACATCACATCATCATCAAGAATGGTGGTGCCTTAATTACCAAGGGTGGCCACCGACATACATTTGCTGATTTGCTCAGACACATATGACGTAAATTCTCCATTCATTGTCAATGGCATTTAACTGTTTAAGTGCCAGGGACGTAATCCCGTAACCCCGACGTCTTTGCAATGGGTGCCAAGACGTAAAGACGTAATTTCTTTTTTTTCTTTGTTTTACTTTTTTTTTTAAAACGTCCTCTCTTTTTTATAATGGGAGAATTGGCACTCAGAGCCTAAACTGGTGTCCACCAGGTGGCGCTGAAGGAGTGTTTGTGTTCAGACAGAATCTACAGTACTATAGCTGTTTATAGGAGGGGCTAGCGCCCCTCAACAATGCACATAAGATAATACAGCCTGACAGAGGGCCGTGGGTTTGATTCATGAGCCCGATGACCTTTTCTGCGTGCTACTCCCTGGCTCTCTCTCTCCCCGTTTCCTGTTACTCTACAGTACACTGCACTATCCAAATAAAGTCCATCCACAAATATATAGCATATACAGTATATACTATATATATACTGTGTATAGAATTCTTTTTTTTGCACAAAGTACACAGTATACAGTTTTGTATACATCCATACTGTATGTGTATACTCTGTGCATGAGAGCAGTGAAGTGTGTCTGCATCTGACATTAATTTACACACAGCGAGTCCACGAGATGTTGTTTTTTACTAACGCACACATGCACTCTCGCTGCAGAGGTCACGAGGGTGGGAGTGGGTCAGTAGAGTGGGGGGCGGGGACGGACAGACGGCCGGCCGGACGGACGATAAGACAATTATAAAACACATCAGGAATAGAGACTCCACTTTGTAGATAATATATAGAGCAGTGGCTCCCAACCGTTTCTGCATCAGGGCCCACTTGACAATCTCAAAAGCGTTCGCGTTCGGGTCTGACCACTTAGTTCAGGTTTCTGACAGCTGACCAGTGAGACACAAATTGAGTAGATTGGAAATTGTGCCATCTTATAATGAGCATTAATGAGGACCAATTATATAAAGATAAGGTTGCAAATCGATGAAAAGCTGCTTTAACCATAATATTATAGTTATTTTACCATGGAGTCCCTCAGGGGGCTGTATTTGGTCACCTCCTTTTTGCCCTACACAAAGGGCCCTATTTTCTTCAGTGCCTTACCAGTTATCCCTATAACTTCTTTGACATTTTTGAATAGTTCAAATAGCCGATCTACAAGCATGTCACTGTAGATCGGCTAATTTTATTTAAAACAAAATCAAAATTGTCACAAAAGAAAAAACAACGACATTCAGGGATAAGGTTTACGGTGACGGAAATAGAGCCCCATATGTCTTCAATGAAAATGCCATATGTACAAGCTCACAACGGGTCGCAAGTGCAACACGTTTAGAGTTTGTAGATCTGCTATTTCCGTAGAATGTTCATCTATAATGAGTAGGGACGCTAGAGTTCATCTAGTAAGTACAGTAGTACAGTAGTACACTTTGGTGTAAGTAAAAGTCCTGTATTTTTACATTTTTCTTGATTTAAAGTGCAAAAGTATTGTCATCAAAATATACTACCAAACATAAAAGTACTCATTGTGCAGTATTGTGCATTTTAGTAGTTAGGTAGCTAGTTACGGTATGCATGAATGTGTTCATCTCAGCTGGTGAAGGTGTGGCTAATTTGTATTGCTTCATGTGCTTGAGTAAACATACCTTGGTTACTTTCCACCACTGTGGACAGGCCATTACCCCGAGCCCTGACAGGCACGCTTTAGTATTGTCCTCGCTAACTTAGGAAATGAATTCCCCAGTGAAGTCATTATGCTTTATCAGAGAGCCAGTGGCGAGACAGAGAGAGATTGGTGTTTGTGTGGAGGAGGAACACCCCCTTATGTTTTAATCATGAACATGGCGAGTGCCTGCAGGAGAGAAGACAAGGGGAGTCCAAATGAAGAATGAGTCGAGTTTATCATCCCTGTAGGGCAGAATTCTTTCCCCCCATGTAAATTAATGTCATGCAATTGTAGCAAAAACTGCCGATCTACGAGCTCACCAGATTGGTGATTTTGGGGGAAAAAAATTAGGAAAATTTGGAAGGCTATAACGAAGGCTATAACGAAAATTTGGAAGGCTATAACGACATCCCCAAAATCGGATTGTCATGTTGAAAGTGGTTTTAGTGTCTTTTTGTGGGTTTTTATAAATATTTAACTAATAAAAAGTATTAACTAAATTGTGACTAAACATCTGTCTGTAGCACATTTCGATATTGTCTCGAAACAATATCGGTGGAAACCTCATTATATTTTAAACATTTTCAGGATTCAAATTCCAAAATAGCAAAAGCAACAGATCTGCAACCTCAAAACGTCCTTTTGCGACGTGTTTCGAGCTTGTATATCTGCCGCTGTTGATGCTTTTGTGTGGACGCCATAGTTATATTAGTATGATCAAGTTGGTTCATGAAAATACACCCGACAGCAACGATATGGTACGCTTTCTGCCCGACAGCGACATTCTGCCGATTCTGATAATGTTGTCATGCGGCCGCAGAGCTGTGCTTTTGTTAAAAGGGAATATACAGCCCTCCCGCCCCTCACCAGCGTATCCTTTAGTCTCTAGGCCGTGCAGGGGGCTGTCACTGATATTATGTTGTCAACTCGGCTGGAGGCTTGGCCACGGGGGGACACATAATTCTAGCAGCTCAACGGCCCATAGAGGAAAGAAGCCATGTTGTCATGCTCATGCAATATATTGTCATTTTCTGGGTTGTTTTGTAGTGAATCTCTCTCGCGCGCGCGCACGCGCTCACAGTTGATTTTACACTGTGCCTGCTGTGCTGCCTATTACTCTGTGCCTGTTGTCGTCAAAGAGATAACTGCCGGGCATGGGGGTGGGGTTCCTTATCGTTGATAATTTGGCAATCTTCATTTCATGCCTTGTGATTTTAATGTAATAAAATGTACATAAAATAAAATGTCTCGTCGGGTGCCAACAAATTGGAACTAGCCCTAATTATGACTGCTGTGTCATGTTTAGGCTTTACGCCGCAAATGCTGTCGTATATCTTCAGCCTTTAAAATCGTATTCTCACAAACGAGCTACTCTGGCAATGCAGTGAGATCCTGTTATTTTTTATCTTCAGGCTTTATAGTCTCAGATATTTTCCGGTCGTTAAAAAAGTATCACTTTTAAAAGCATTTAAAAGCTTTGTTCTAAAAAATATAATGTTTTCTTCATATCCTGGTTGTTTAATGGTTAAGAAAATATTTTTAGAGGTTTACAATTTGGAAAATATGTAGGATTAGGCATTTAAAGGTTAGGTTTAGGGGTTAGGGATTGAGTCAGAGTTATGCCTGATTGATAATAGTCGCGTGCCGGTGTCAAGCTCAAGGTCACAACGAATCGCTGCATAACGCGTAGTGACCATGTACTGTACATTGTACTGTACTGTACATTGCCTATTTTTCGGCTTTACAGTTAGTTAAAAATGGCAACAAAGAAATGGTATTCCGAAAATTGCCGTCCTAAAATGTGTGTGTGTGTGTGTGTGTGTGTGTGACTGTGTGTGTGTGTGTGTGTGTGTGTGTGTGTGTGTGTGTGTGTGTGTGTGTGTGTGTGTGTGTGTGTGTGTGTGTGTGTGTGGGTGTGTGTGTGTGTGTGCGTTGTGTGTGTGCGCGTGCGTGTGCGTGTGCGTGTGTGTGCGTACATGGCTAGCTTTTGTTTCTCAATTCATTATTGCTGCATGCGTCATGGAGTCTGTACGCACCTTGACCTTGTTGCCATGGCATTGCGCGCTGTCAGGGCCATCACACACACACACACACACACACACACACACACACACACACACACAGCAGGGCTTGTTAAATACTCCTAGAAGTAGAGAGGATCATGTAAGCCAACCCAATAATACTGCCCTAGGCCGGCCTACAAAGCCAAAGTGCGTTAACTACGTTTTAGGACACACCAACTCATTTGTGTATCCCAAATGTAAAATTAGCCTTGGTGATTTTACAACAGCTCTGTGGAAGGTTTCATTTCTTGTGGCTCTCTTGAGGAACTGTGCTTCTTGTGTTACCATGGCTGTATGGCCTCATTACCATAACTGGGCCCCAATGAGCTGTACAATTGATTTGGCGTGGCTGTCTTCATCTTCGCAGGAATCTAGCACAATGGCCTTTTTATGGTCAGTCGGAGAAATCCTGTGTGTGTGTGTGTGTGTGTGTGTGTGCGTGTGCGTGTGCGTGTGCATGTGCGTGTGCGCGTGCGTGTGTGTGCATGTGCGTGTGCGTGTGTGTGTGTGTGTGTGTGTGTGCGTGTGCGTGTGCGTGTGTGGGTATTGCATTGTTAACCCAGCGTGGGTGTATGCTGTCTCGTTGCGATTGTATGACATCAAATTGTTCAGATGTTCAGATGGCATTCTGAACAATGGCTGGTACCCAGTGTTGGGTGTAATGCACTACAATTACAATTTACTATTTTTAATATTTAGAAGATACTCTTATCCAGCAACTTACAATAAGCAAGGTAATTAATCACATAAATAAAGAGAATAGTGTAGTAGTGCCTCAATTAACTACCAGGTAAACTAGCTAAATCTGACTAAACAAATTCTGTACTTTAAAAACACAAGATACCGGGTAAAAAAATCTGTCGATAACATGCCATCTAAATCACATTCTTAAGATGCTATCTGAATCACATTCTTAATAACTATGGTCAAGGAAATCAGATCTAAGAAACCAAATTCATGAGAACGAATGGCCAAGATTATATCTGCACAATAGCCACATATCCTGGTCAGTCGCTAGCATCAGTGGAAAGAGAAGGGGCAAGAAGGGATACAGGGAGAGTGGAGGGGTGGTGGCTTTCCCTTAGGCTACTGCACACTGTACATACTGTAGTAACACATTTCTGACCAGGTCTGGGGAAGAGCCTTCCAGCTTGAAATGTTGCCAATAAAAATACTATTGATCGACGATGTAATTGGTACTTTGGTAGTATATCGAAATAGGGCCATATCGACCATAAGAAATGCCGGTGTCGGATCGGTCTCAAAATAATCCAGAATATTTTCACAGATATTGATGATGCAATAATAATGTGATTGTCAATGGCTCCATCGCTTTTGTTTTGTGTATTTCTAATGTTTTTTTGTGTATTTCTAATGTTGTTTTGTGTATTTCTAATGGCAGCATAATCTGTATACTATCGGTATCGGCAGATATGACCCTGCAAATAATCGGAGATCGGATATCGGTCAAAACTTCATAATCGTGCACCCCTAAAAAATACCCACGAGGGAGTGGCATTCTGGTGTACGGATTTTATTGTTATTTCATAGTTTTATTTTGAGACCGTTATAGCCTGCCACCAGTGGCTCCTTGATTGATGTTAAACCGCATTGCATCGTTAGTGGAACATGTGAGTGAGCCTTGTTCTTGTCACCACATGTTTTGTAAAGTACTGTCTTGCATTGGAGTGGATTAGAGTCGTACCATGACTCCATATCCAACCCACCTGAAGGAAGGAATAGTTAAACATCTATCCAATCCTATAATAACAATCCAGGCATATGAGTCAGCCACATACAGTGCGTAAACACACACAGACACGCATGTTACAGTAGCACGCAGCGCACATTAGCACATGCAGTAGGCTACAGTACAACCAACACGCACAGTACGCACACAGGCATGCACATGCATAGATAGACGCATACTTTAATTCATGTTGTGCACACACTCGTGAATGCTACAGCATGCAGAGCTTTGCATCTGCTCACCCTCACACACACACACACACACACACACACACACACACACACACACACTGTATCATCATAGGCATCCGTCCGTCAGTGATGACGATGGATTGCACCTGGGTGGTCATGTTTTCTTGCAGCGACGGCTGTGGCTGGACAGCCCTGCTCCGGAGTGGCAGTCCCTAGCGCAGTTGGTGCAGACAAAACGAGAGGGGACTGGCACAGGAGTGGGGGCTGCTTTGCGCAGTTTCCTCTTCTGCCTCTTCGCCTGCAACAAGGAGATGTGTCTCTCCTCGGCACGGCGGGCTCCTGCAGCTTCAGTCCGCCTCCAAACGCCACGGTCCTTTGCAGCTTCCTCCCAGCTGGTGTGGTCAATGCCTGCCTGCTTCATGTCACGTTTGCAAACGTCCCTGAAGCGCAGGCGTGGGCGACCAAGAGGTCTTGAGCCTGTTGACAGCTCTCCATACAGGACGGCCCTGGGGAGCCGCCTGGGGTCCATCCTGTGGACATGGCCAAGCCACCTGAGGCGGCGCTGGCTCAGCATGGTGAACATGCTGGTGGAGTGAGCACGTTCCAGGACTTCTGTGTTGGGAATTTTGTCCTGCCAAAAGATTCCCAGGATGCGACATAGACAACGCAGGTGGAAGCTGTTGAGTCGTTTCTGTATTAGTCTGTGCATGAGATGAGATGAGATGAGAGATGAGATATACTTTATTAATCCCTGAGGGGAAATTGAAGTGTTACAACAGCATAAAGTGCATAGAAACTAAAAAGCAAAAAACTACTGGACAGACAGCAACACAGAACAGACACAAATTACATATCACACAAGACCAGACAACCAAGGACCATATGCCATTTGTATGCATGTGGAGCAGTACCATGGGTATGTTCGTCAGACAATTCCAGCAGACATGTTCATAAAAGAGGATGTTGTATTACTAATTGTATTATCAGCCACACGCCTGCTCACCTCCACCCGCTCCAGAGATCACATCACACCAGTCCTTCATGACCTCCACTGGCTCCCCGTTAAACAAAGAATGGACTTCAAAGTACTTCTCGCCACCTACAAGGCACTGCGCAACCTGGCTCCCCCCTACCGCTCCGCCCTCCATCGACCCGTTATGTCCTTTCACGTTACCTCGGGTCCAGCGACGCCGGCCTCCTTGTGATCCCCAAAAAGATCAAGCTCAAATCCTGGGACGACAGGGCCTTCTCTCTGTGGCCGCCCCTTACCCTCTGGAATGCACTCCCCAAACACATCAGAGATGCTCCCTCCCTCCCTACCTTCAAAACTGCACTGAAAACTCACCTGTTTAGACTTGCCTTCCCAAGCTGACGTGTTTTTAACTTGTTACATGTACTGTTTTATTGGTTTTAATTCTTATTTTACTTGTTTTTCCTAATACTGTTGTCCTTTTCTTATATGTTCCCTCCCCTGCCCCCCAAACAGGTGTACCAGAGTACCATGAAAAACGCTATATAAGATATTATTATTATTATTATTACTAACTCCCCCTGCAATGCTGGCATATGGTACTGTAGATCACAGTGATGGATGGACCTCTGTGCTGCATAGGAAACCCCACCTAGGCAAGGCACGGCCAAGTTTATTTGTATAGCACACAACAAGCTTCAATATGCTTTACATAACATTAAGCAGAACAAAAAATAATAACAGGTCATTAGAATACAAGGTTTTGGGGGAGGTTTTTAATGGGAGGAGTAGGACGTGCTCTATCCTCCCATTGGGGGCACCTCACTAGCAGTTGAGCCAATAGCAAAAATGTGTGGGAAAGACATAAATGGCGTAACGACGTGGGGAATAAAAAGGGGCAAAAATGTAAATTCTGATATTGTCAAAATATCGTTTTAATCCATCAGCCTGAGCCAATATTCATACTTCACATTTAACCCAACACAGCAATCTCTATTCTACATTGTTCTGACCTGGATCATCCATGCAGTATCCTCAGATAGCCTTCATGAGGAGAGAATGAGGAAACGTTAGAGGGGTGGAGAGACAGAAAGAGAGAAAGAGATTTAATATAAGTTATCTACGGTAATATTGTTAATGCATTCAAACAGTTGGATGATTAGTTGGATGATCGGCTGCAGAGACAGAGACACATGTATATGAGATGGAGATGAGAACCATGATGAAGAAGTGAGAGTGAAGTTAGAGATGGGGAGACTGAGACACACCATGAAGTAAAGCAACACTTAGTACCTGTCTAAATACTTCCTTAATGTAAACGAAGTCCACACCCACAACACCAGAGGGAGTGCAACAAACCATGTACAACCCGGATTCGGCACAAACAAGGGACTAAATTATTTTCGCTCCTATGCCACCAAAATGTGGAACGCCCTATACCAACAGCCATTAAGACATGTGAATCCCTTGACTCCTTCAAAACCGCTCTCAAAGGGCACCTACGGATGGCTGCAATTCGAAACTGGCCCCTGTAAAATCTGAATCCCCCCCACCCCCCCTTTTCCCCTCACTGTATTTGTATCTTTTCCCTTTTTGCTTCCTATATGATGAATTCCTGTTCTGTTCTTTAACTATATAGAAGTGTCTATTTGGCTTAATTGGGTCGTCCACTCACAGTTAACAGTCTTTGTATTGAGTTTGTGCTTAAAATGTACTGTAATTCTGCAACTGTTAATAAATATTTCAATCAATCAATAGAGGCCGAGGCCCAGCATTTATCCTACTGCACGCCATCTGAGGATAAGGCTGGCTGTGTGTGTGTGTGTGTGTGTGTGTGTGTGTGTGTGTGTGTGTGTGTGTGTGTGTGTGTGTGTGTGTGTGTGTGTGTGTGTGCGCGCCCATGTGTGTGTTGTACTGTACACACACGTGCACAGATCTCCAGCCCACTGACTGAGAAGTCGCCATCACGGTGACATGCAGCATGTGGCAGTGCTCTCTCTGACTCTTGCGTCTGCAGAATGCCAGTGTGCTTCACACGGCCCATTAGTCCCCAGGTCTGTCTCCTGCCTGTACACTGACTGCTGTCAGCATTTGTGTGTGTGTGTGTGTGTGTATGCGTCCGCACGTGTTTGCGTGTCCGCCTGTGACTGTGTGCACTGACTCACTTGGAAAGCACGGCACTCCCCAAATGTAAGGTTATGAATACTTGAATCATATAGCGTAGTATATTCTGGGGAAAGCATGAGGCAAAGATAGCTGATCTACTGTACCATCTCTCTGACTGTGCTTGTAGATCAGCTATTTTTGGCAAAGATATGTGGAGTAAAGTGGGAACAAGGTATAAAGTGGGCATAGTTTAGACCCCTGGAGAACTTGGACAACAAAGCATATAGATTTTAAACAGATAGACAAAGAAGACATTTCAAGTGATAAGAATTTGAACGTTATCTCTTTACACAGTAATATCATATATGTTAATTCATCCATTTATAACTCAGAGAATATACAAATGTAATTCACAAACTCAGTCACATACGGTATGCTCTTTTTTTGAGGGGCGCTAGCCCCTCCTATGCACAGCTGTTTGTGTGTATGAGCACGGTATGAACGTGATGAAGTGTGATTACATTTTTTACCGTGTAGATGGATGGACATGGATGATGATTGATGCATATGCTGCTGCTGATTCTTTATACCAATGACATACCTATGGGGCTCATGTTGGCAACAAGCTGTCTTTGCAAACAAACCCCATTTTATAAGGGGGTTGGCGGTCGGTCTGTCTGTCTGTCTGTCTGCCATGACATTACAGGCTTGTCACATGAAGTCTGATAACCACATTGGAGTCATGCCATTCCCATGTGGATCCTGAGATCTACATGATTAGATTATTTTCATTGTCTTGGTACTACAGTATATAGCAATGCAATGGGAGGAGAGGGGCATGGGGACATACACTTGAGTAATCCCTCCCATACACACAGTACACAGTCCATTATCATCCCTCCATATATTTAATATCAAGGGATTAATATAGATATATATTTATATCTAAAAAAAGAATTTCCTTTTACTGTATTCCAAGGACAGTCTCAGATTAGCATTAGTGGAATTTATGAAATTATGAAAATCAATGAGCTCTTGTTCAGAACCTGTGAAAATCATGCGTAGATCGTCAATGTATCTGCCGTACTTGATCTTGTCCAAGAAGGGGTTGAGTTGACTATAGATGTATCTTTCCTCCCAGAGTCCCAAGAAGAGTCCTGCATAGGGACCCTGACGAAGGCTCATTGCCCAAACGCGCTGGTCCTCCCTTTTTGTAATGATCTTTGCCATGCCTTAACTTACAATAAAGGCTTTTTTCACCTCACTGGAACAGAGTGCCTTGGATCCTCAAACAAAGGACCACGGCAGCGCTCCCTTCCTCTAATCAACGTTAGTAGCTACAGTAGAACTTTGAAATCAACTCTTTACTTAATCAAGAGCCAATGAAGTGAACAGACTTTAAGAGTAGTGTGTGTGTGTGTGTGTGTGTGTGTGTGTGTGTGTGTGTGTGTGTGTGTGTGTGTGTGTGTGTGTGTGTGTGTGTGTGTGTGTGTGTGTGTGTGTGTGTGTGTGTGTGTGTGTGTGTGTGTGTTCACAGACCAATGATGTGGCGGGAAACACTTGGAACTGGCTGTACTTCTTCCCTCTCATCATCATCGGCTCCTTCTTCATGCTCAACCTGGTTCTGGGTGTTCTGTCTGGGTGAGTCCTCCATCTTTTTATCAGTGTCTCGGACGCTTTTTTTCCACTGGACCCCACTGCAAAAGGACGACTTTCTGTGGTTTTGATTGATTCAGTGAGATTGCTATTTTCACTACCGTCTGGATAGGTCTCCGTTGCAGGCAATTGATGAACAGGAAATGGTCCGTCAGTGAAAAGGTTCCCCTCCGTCCACTTGAATGTTAACTGAAATGTGTGCGCATGTGTGTTTGTATTTTTGTACTGTACACAATCTTTCACCTCTAGCGGGATGGCTGGGCCCACTCACTCTGAAAGCCAGCTGTCTCTTTTCTCTTTCAAGAAACTACTGTGCATTTACTATGGGGCATTACTATAATGAAATGACCCCATGCGGAAATAGTAAATATGGAGAGGACCGGGGCCTCCTTTATCTTAATGAAAAGCCAATCTGGGTCCACTCACAGTGACACTTCAGTCCCGGTCAACATGTGCTCACATGGGGCTTACTGTACTGCTCTAGTGTCCTTCTAATGCTGTGAGCTGAGTATATAATACTACCACTCCTTTAGTTTAAGACGTACTTCTACTGCTGCTCGCATTTCCGATCAGAGGAGAGTGGAGACAGTGTGTTCTAGGAAACCCAAACTCTCACCCACTCCTCAGTGATTGATGCTGCTCATGACATTGTCAATGTGGCCTCTCTTCTCTTCTCTTCTCTTCTCTTCTCTTCTCTTCTCTTCTCTTCTCTTCTCTTCTCTTCTCTTCTCTTCTCTTCTCTTCTCTTCTCTTCTCTTCTCTTCTCTTCTCTTCTCTTCTCTTCTCTTCCGCTGCTCCTGTGCTTGCGGTTGTGTTTAGGGTTAGGGTTAGAGATAGAGTTAGTCATTTCAGAACAATGGGAGGTCGGCACAATGGGAGGAAATAATTGGAATAATGACATGGCACTATCTTCTCTTCTCTTCTCTTCTCTTCTCTTCTCTTCTCTTCTCTTCTCTTCTCTTCTCTTCTCTTCTCTTCTCTTCTCTTCTCTTCTCTTCTCTTCTCTTCTCTTCTCTTCTCTTCTCTTCTCTTCTCTTCTCTTCTCTTCTCTTCTCTTCTCTTCTCTTCTCTTCCTCTCCTCTCCTCTCCTCTCCTCTCCTCTCCTCTCCTCTCCTCTCCTCTCCTCTCCTCTCCTCTCCTCTCCTCTCCTCTCCTCTCCTCTCCTCTCCTCTCCTCTCCTCTCCTCTCCTCTCCTCTCCTCTCCTCTCCTCTCCTCTCCAAATAAAACACCTAATTGGGAAATTGGCCACTCTCATCTCAGCCTCTCGCTTCCCTATTCCTGCTTTGTTTTAATCATGAAGCCCCCCCTCCCCCCTCGTTTCCTTTTTTCCTCTCAGTCTCAATCTCTCCCACAGTGAAGGGAGCGGCCCACGATCACAAATAAAGGACTTCTACCGTAGGCCTCAACTCACCGAAGCTTGAATGAAAGGCAGCGTCTCATATTGTAGATGTGGTCGTTATAGTCAAGAGAGAGACCGCAGGAAGCTTCATTTAACAATCCGTTCAGTCGCCTCTCACATTTGGGAGCGGGACTCGTCCTCATCCATGCTCTTAGCATAACAGCACACATCTTGCGCCCGCTGTTTTAGTCTTTGTCCCGTTTGCCTCATCTTTTTCCAGTTATTTCAGACTTTCTCTCTTCTGATTCTGCTCTGTTCTCGCATGTCTCATGGGACCTACAGTATGTTGTGTTCAGATGGTCTCTAGCATGCATGTTTCTCCAGTGATTCTCCTAAACAGCTTGTGGATTTGGATTTGATGCATTTTTTCTGCCACTGTACTTTTGCACATAACTGAAATGTATCCTCTGCATTTACCCATCCTATCTATTAGGATCAGTGGGTGCTATGCAGCACCCTGGGGAGCACTTAGGGTACACATAAACTGGGCATATGTGTCGTCCACTGAAAATGGTGGATCTACAAGCTCTACAAGGTCCTGTACCCTGAAAATTGCAGATCTGCAAGCTCACAACGTTCATGTATCTCCATTGCGAAAGCTTGAAGATCTGCTATTTATCAGGATGTTTCCTGTTCTTAACTGTGTAACATGCGTGTGTGCATTCCCACAGGGAATTTGCTAAAGAGCGAGAACGCGTGGAGAAGAGACAGGAGTTCCTGAAACTTCGGAGACAGCAGCAGATCGAGCGGGAGCTGACTGGCTACCTGGAGTGGATCTGTAAAGCAGGTCAGCCTCTCGTTCGTGCATGCATGTGGGCGTGTTAGACAGACAGAAATGGGGTTGTTATGCATTAGGATTGGGGGGTATGAGATGAACAAGGAGGCGGGGGAACGGGGGGAGGGGAGCTCCTCGCGTTGTGCTGGCTATACTGCCAGACTCCTTGAGTCCCCGCTCCACTGTCCCCCTAGCCTGGGGTCCACCTATGCTTTCTATGGCATAGGATCGGCCAGGAGAATCTAGACGCAGCTGCGTGACATGAGATTAATTACGTGTGTACGTGTGTGCGTCAATTTAACAAAGGTGCAGGCGATCAGAAATCAGCAGAGAGTGATCGACATTTGCGCTACTGTATGCCGTATTGAAGTGGACCAGGCCCCAGACTTTTTTTTTCTCCCTGGAAATAAAAACGTCTGGGTTTCCGAGGCTACTGTCCCCCCCACACACAAGAAAAAAAGAAAGAAAGAAAGAAAGAGAAAAGAATGACTATGCTGTCTTCCTCTACCTTTCAGAGGAGGTGTTACTGGAGGAGGAGGATGAGAATGCGGAGGAGAATTCTCCTATGGACAGCACGTGGTACAAGAGGAAACAGAACCTGCACGGTGAGCTGCACCACAGTGCTAAAACACACCCACACAGAGAGCAAGAGTCAACCACCGCTCACTGAATAAATGAATGAATGAATGACTGGTTTATTTTGATCATTTACCATGAGACATTACAAGAATCATGGAGGAAAAAAAAAAGAGCACCACAGGATCCATGTTCATCTTGTGAAATGGGATTCTTGTGCCATGCCACTAGTTTTCATACTTGCGCAATGTAATAGTAGACTCACAGCATAAATAAAGAACAAAAAACAATGACATGTATAATTTTTATCTGAAGGCCTTTAGTAAGATATTGATCTAGCCAATCAAACTGCATTCAGGAATGGAACACCCAGCAGCTATAGGTCTCTCTCTCTCTCTCTCTCTCTCTCTCTCTCTCTCTCTCTCTCTGCTAGGAGTTTTATCTCTGTTGCTTGCTTCCTGCTATTTCTTTCTCTCTCTTTCTCTCTCTCTCACGCGCATGCACGCACGCACGCACGCAAGCATGCATGCACGCACACACACACACACACACACACACACACACACACACACACACACACACACACACACACACACACACACACACACACACGCGCACACAGCTGGAGGCCGTGCCTCCACTAGAGTCACATCTGTAGCCACTCCTATCTCTCACCATTGTAGTAGGTCCATAATATCAGCCAATTAAGCCTGGTGTGGAAGCCAGGCGTAATTAGTAGGATTTTAGGGCAAAGACTTGATTGGATTAGCTAAAGGGAATGTGCCACACACACACACACGTACACATACACACACACACACACACACACACACACACACACACACACACACACACACACACACACACACACACACACACATACACAGAGGTGTGATATATGCCATACACACAGTCACACAAATGCCCACAGGCTGGCATGTTTCAAGAAAAAATGTCATGCCTGGTGGCTCAGTCTTGTAGGCCTATCTGCCATTGCAGATGCCCCCCCCCCCCCCCCCCCCACACACACACACACACACACATAATATTGAGCCTTACATGGGCTACTTGTTTGTATGGTGAATAGCAAGGAGACACAAATCTACAAGCTCACACACTTGTAGATCAGCTAGTATCACGTTCGAAAATGTAGAAGATTTAGACATTGAAACAAATAAATAAATAAATAAATATATTCACCCAAAATAAATAAATAAATACAGCACAGCCTATTTTTGTGATTTTGCACAGATGATTAAAATGCCCCATCTTCCTGCCACAGAAATGCCACTCTGTTATTACTGGAGCACAACATTTGGACTTCATCCTGAATGGCAGGTGGGAGCATTGAACAAAATGTCAGTCCGAGCCAAATGACAAGAATACAGAAGACTTTAAAATTTTTGATTTCAGAATTGGTATTCACCGCCATATACCAAAATATATCTAGTCCACAGATGACAGAAAATTGAGCAAACCTTTACATTTTTTTTTTATATTCAAGGAGTAGGTACAGAAAATAAATTTAAAACATTGATAAAGGGCAGAAATTTCTAAGTAAGTCAGTCTGTGAATTATTAGTCGTGGGTTCCAGGCAGCAAAAGCACATTATTCCTCCCTTATTCTGCCCTGGGCTCCTCCTGTAAGCCTGATTTATACTTAGTTGCGTGCCAGTGTCACGCGTGGAAAAAGCAGATCTATAAGCTGACAACATGCCAGATTGCCGTGCATTGTGAGCTTGTATATCTGCTATATTTGCTGTGTGCCACATGGCCACGGGCGCGCAACTAAGTATACTTAAGTGTGAGTGAAGAGGCAAAGCTGTGGATGTCAGCAAAGTGACAAATCTTTTTTGTGACACAGAGGGTCACATGACCATCCCATTCATGTGGAGATGGCAGTTTCTCAGTCCAAGGCCGATTTCAAGCAGGAAGGCGGAAAATCTGCGAATGGAAAAACGTGATTGATGCCCCACTATTCATAGATTCCAATTAGCCCTTCCCCCACCCTGAACCAACCAACCACGCACGCACGCTCGCGCACGCATGCACGCACGCACGCATGCATGCACGCACGCACGCACGCACGCACGCACGCACGCATGCACGCACGCACGCACGCACGCACGCACACACACACACACACACACACACACACACACACACACACACACAGGGGCATATAGGTCTCTTGTATGTATTTTGAATTAAGAATCTTCTTTGGTGATAGACAAAACCTGAACCACAGATCACATAATACACAATACACCTACTGTAACTCTCAAGAGAGTACAGATGGAACCAAATGGAACCGTCCATTTGAGCAACTGCACCTTTGGTCCAGCTCACTGGCCTTGTGGTTTGAGTGTCCACCCTGAGACTGGGAGGTCGGGGTTCGATCCCCAGCCGGGTCGTACCAAAGACTCTAAAAATGGGACCCAGTGCCTCCCTGCTTGACACTCAGCATCAAGGGTTGGATTGGGGGTAAGTCCCTGCGACATACTAGCGTCATGTCCAGGGGGTGTACCTGTACATCAAGCTGCCTCACGCTACAGAAACAGGAGATAGGCTCCTGCCCTATGGGCCTCATGGCTCGGCAAGGCTACTTACTTACTTACCTTTGGTCCATTTGTACAATCTCCAGAGTTAAACAAACAGTTATGATTTCACTGTGTGTACCATAAACCCAACATAATCCAAAGAACAATGCAAGAGTAATGTCGTCTCTGTCGAGTGCAAACTCCAAGGGCTCCATTTCCGTCACCGCTAAACCCCTTATCCCTAAACTTCTTTGCCTTTTTTTACTATTTTGCAAAACATTTTTGAATAGTTAAAATGGCCAGTCTACAAGCTCACAACGTGTCAATGTAGATTGACTAGTTGAACTATTCAAAAATGTTTTTCAAAATAGTAAAAAAAAAAGGCAAAGAAGTTTAGGGATAAGGGGTTTAGCGGTGACGAAAATGGAGCCCCAAATGTCCAGAACTGTTACTTTTCAGTATTCAAATTCAAAAGTAGCAAAAGTAGCAGATCGATGAAATCAAAACGCGTGACTTTAAGCTTCTGGATCTGCGACTTTCGATAATTGTGTGTATTACAGTATGTTCTTTCTTTGTGTACGTATAGTGCTGCAACGAGGCAATGCCATTAAGAAGGGTAAAGGCGACCTGATGGGCGCAGAGGAAGGAGATGATCCATACGTGGACGTCCGGCGGTCGTCCGGCGGTAAGCCTCTCGTCTGGTGCTCACTTTTTCCCCTGGAACATTCGGCGGTGCTCTTCAGCCTTCAGTCGCTGCATGTCCATTCACCCGATTTTGTAACCCATTTTTCACCCCTGTGTCAATCATCCTGTGATGTGATCCTGGGCTCTACACACCCTCCGCCAACCTAGGGAGAGCAACGGACTAAACTCATGCTTCCTTCATGCTTGAGTGTCCAAGTTGCTCCTTTACACCTGACAGGGGGGAGTTTCCCTGGTTGGACGTAGCGCGTGGAAGGAGCACGTTATTCCAACCAGTTCCTTTCCCCTCCATCAGGCGTCCCGGCTGGCCAGGGGGAGGCAGTTTAGAGACCAGGATTACTGCATGTTTTTGTGAGGGTACCTACCCTAGGGGACACGGGGAGAACATGCAAACTCCACACAGAAAGGCCCTTTCGCCAACCCCGCCTTCGGGTATGGGCACTGATGACGCGGAGGAGGAAACACGCCGCCAGCACCCACAGCGCCCCGAGCGGGAATCGAACCCAGGACCTTCTAGCTGTGAGGCGACAGCACTACCAACTGTGCCACCGTGCCCCACTTTCTCATTCATTCATAACTCAACAGCATCTACTTCTTCTATTGCGATTCCTATTGCGCAATGTTTTGCCACCAGCTAGCGAAGCAAACCCTACATTTTTCTGACTTTTTTCTCCCTTGCCCCAGACAAATACCTCATAATAATACAATAAAAACTCATAGTAGCACTAAAGCTAATAAAAACTAAACTAAAGAAAGTCTGCACCATACTCCAACTGAAATTGAAAACGAATTAATTAAAGAATGAATTAAAATAAAAACTAAAGAAACTAAAGAACGATACTGTGAAAACAAGAAATATTTTCAATATCTCAGTATTGAATTTTTTTCAATTCCAGTAATTAAAATACATCCATCATATTGGAGAAGTCGATACCTTTCCCAGACCATTGTGAAGCCTCTGCCTGTAAAGCTGTCGTGGAAACTCACTCTTTCTACTCCTCCTACTCCTACTCCGTCCTCATCTCTCCTCATCCTCTCCCCCTGCTCTTCTCTCCCATGTCTCTCTCTTCTCCTCATCTCTCCTCTATCCTCTCCTCCTCTAACCCTTTCTGTGCTCACTCTCCTCTTTTCTCTTCTCACATCTCCTCTCCTCCCTCTCCTCTCTTCTAAACTCCCATATCTCCACTGTCATATCCTCTCCTCCCTCTCCTCTCTTCTAAACTCCCATATCTCCACTGTCATATCCTCTCCTCCCTCTCCTCTCTTCTAAACTCCCATATCTCCACTGTCATATCCTCTCACCTCTCCTCTCTTCTAAACTCCCATATCTCCACTGTCATATCCTCTCCTCCCTCTCCTCTCTTCTAAACTCTCATATATCCACTGTCATATCGTCTCTCCTCTCCTCTCTTCTAAACTCTCATATCTCCACTGTCATATCCTCTCCTCCCTCTCCTCTCTTCTAAACTCCCATATCTCCACTGTCATATCCTCTCCTCCCTCTCCTCTCTTCTAAACTCCCATATCTCCACTGTCATATCCTCTCCTCCCTCTCCTCTCTTCTAAACTCTCATATATCCACTGTCATATCCTCTCACCTCTCCTCTCTTCTAAACTCCCATATCTCCACTGTCATATCCTCTCACCTCTCCTCTCTTCTAAACTCCCATATCTCCACTGTCATATCCTCTCCTCCCTCTCCTCTCTTCTAAACTCCCATATCTCCACTGTCATATCCTCTCCTCCCTCTCCTCTCTTCTAAACTCCCATATCTCCACTGTCATATCCTCTCCTCCCTCTCCTCTCTTCTAAACTCCCATATCTCCACTGTCATATCCTCTCTCTCCTCCCTCTCCCCTCCCTCCTCTTTCCTTCCTTCTCTCTCCTCTCCTCTCATTTCACCCCCCATGCAGCTCCCCCCAGCTCTCCGTTTGGTCGGGCCAGCGTAAAGAGCAGTGGCAAGATGGACAGTTCATCCTACTTCCGCCGCAAGGAGAAGAGGATGCGCTTCTGCATTCGCCGCATGGTCAAAGCCCCGAGCTTTTACTGGATCGTACTGTGTCTGGTCGGACTCAACACTCTGTGCGTGGCCATCGTGCACTATGACCAGCCGGAGTGGCTCACCAGGGCTCTCTGTAAGTCTCACCGATGTACAGTACACACGTGCACTCGTGCATTGCACATCGACGTAAAGTACATAGGCCTACTGTACATACACAGTTAAATATACAAGCTTGTCGATCTGCTATTTTCGGCGATAGGTTTCATATGCACTGTAACTCCATCTGGGTGCAACCTGTTCCTCTTCCCCTTAGATGCGGCAGAGTTTGTGTTCCTGGGGTTGTTTCTGACAGAGATGGGCTTGAAGATGTACGGCCTGGGAGTCAGGAACTACTTCCATTCTTCCTTCAACTGCTTCGACTTTGGGGTAAGTAACCATAAAACATTTGTATTGAAAACGTTTATTGATATACTGTTCAATTAACACTCAATGAACACATATAAATACTGTTTTATTGGTTCTGTTCAATTGCCCAGTGACTACAAATCTACTACATCTGGTACAAAGCAGTTCTTCTCTTTGCTGGAAATTAATTTATTTGTTACATGGTCCCTGATACAAATAAGAAAAGAAAGAAAAGAAAAGAAAATACTAAGCCCCCTGGTTTTTCCTTCTACATTTTGCCTCCAGAATAGGGATAAGGGACGCTAGGGTTGTATTCATTGTATTTGGGGGGCGTTTCATTCACGCTGATAATTTGCTCGTAGTTAAAACACAGAAGGCAATATTGGTGTTGCCTCTGCCTTTACCTCTGCAGGTGATCGTGGGAAGCATCATGGAGGTCATCTGGGACATGATCAAACCCGGAGCGTCGTTCGGCATCAGCGTGCTGAGAGCCCTGAGACTGCTGAGGATATTCAAAGTCACCAAGTGAGTTGTCCACGAACAGAAGCACCTTCACATGCACGTGCTGTACACTACTATATACCTCCGTAAACACATGAACAAGAATGGAGGCAAAGAGAGAAAGAGACAGAAGGGGGGGGGGGGGGGGGTGGCGTTGGAGAGAGAATGGGAGGAATAGAGAAGGATAAATAGAGGAACAAACAGGGAAGAGAGGGAGAGGCTGAGATGCAGATTGAAATAGAATAGGTTGTCTCTGTCCTCGTGTGTCAAATGTAAATGGCTATGATGTTTATTATTTACTAGTCATTTTCATTGGTTGAATATTTATATAAAACCCACAGACACATTTAAACTCTTTCAGACTACTTTGGGTGAGTGAGTGAGTGTAAATATTTCCAATAATATGAATTAATACAATTCTATAAATATAGCAGATCTACAAGCTCACGACACATTGTGAGCTACGCACGCACGCACGCACGCACGCACGCACGCACGCACGCACGCACGCACGCACGCACGCACGCACGCACGCACGCACACACACACACACACACACACACACACACACACACACACACACACACCTACTGTACCAGTAAGAGAAGTGACCTCGCCCTAAGACAACAGGTCTGGGAATGCCCAAATATCGACCTTTTTTAAATTGACGTTTTCAGGCTGGTTAGGGCGTAACATGACGACCCCCCCCCCCCCCCAATGACACGGCTGCGCTAATGGGCGGGCCCGTCTAGAGTTTGGATGGATCAGTCAAAAGGAAGACATCGAAGAGCAGGACGGGGGGGGACGGATCAACATATGGAATGTCAGAACACGTCAACTCCATATAAGGAGATCTAGGGGTTTGATGATGTCAGAACAACATGGTGTCCGTGAGGTCAGATGTAGAGTTACTTGCCGGCTCCATATATGCAGATCTAGGTGATGATCCAGTCTTGTATGGCTATCCAGGGTTTGATGAAGTCAGTGTCGTGATCTTAATTATATGGAGACGGCCATATATGGAGCGTGTCACGAGGCGTGACTGATGGACGGACTGACTGAAATGAAGTGTGACTGACATGAAATGCAGGTTTTCATAGTAAACTGCGACCTACGGTCACAATAACACATACTGTATAACCGCCATGGTAAAACCATGTCTACAGTTACAATGTTTCATGTTTTGACTTAAACTCAAGACTTGGTCTTTATTCAGAGGACACACTTCAGCATGACCCAGGGATGCAGCAAACCTCAATACCTCATCCAAAGCTAATGCTGGAATTTCAAAACCATAAGATCCTTTTGTGGAAATGAACATGGCTGCTTCTGCTAATCATTGGAACTATTTAGGCTTGTTGAGCGTACGCGCTTTTGATGTTCCATCAGCGATAACAATAACCGTTGTCACGCTGACTTGACAATCCTATTAAAGTTTGATAGGCATCCCATTATTTCACTCCATGAGCCACTAATCCTCTGATTCAGTACAGCTGGCAGCTGCAGGCCTTGACACATTGATTTGTTTTACTGTAAAATCCAGAGGGTTCATCCAACTCTGAGACGGTACAATTGTAGCCTATAAATTAAAAGTGAGGATTATGCAATATTACACGAGAGGGTGTTATTAATGCACTTCTGCGATATACCTTTCGGAATTAATGACGATAAAGAACACCCTTGAGTGTAATATTGCAATTATACAACAGTTACCCTTAAAACGAAGAGACGGAATGACAGATATAGTCACTATACGACCACAAATGTCCCAATAAACTAGCTAGCCTAGCCACCGAGTCTGCTGCGCTCTGAGAGAAAAGCACGACTGAATTGTTTGTTTTGATTAGCCGTTCAATTATCGTGGTTTAAGCACGACTAGAAAGCTGTTTCAACACTTCTGCCTTTCGGAACTCGCCTTGCGGCACCACAGGCGTGCATTAATGACTATAAAGAACACCCTCTCGTGTAATATTGCTTATTTCTATGACACCTCAACTGGTGTGTAAACTAATTGATATGATTTTGAAATGGGTAATTCTGCATAATGAATACAGTACTTTAACATGTGGTAGTGTATTGTGTACTACTGTACTGCATGTACTGTATTTTGTTGCCAATAGGGCCTACTTAAATTTGAATACGTAAAGTAAAAGTCTGAATGCAATGACTTTTACAAAGTAATTGTTACATTGTGGTATTGGTACTTTTAAACACACACAAAAATGTGAGAACTTCTTCTTACACCGCTGACAAAGCCTGTCTCTCTCTGTGTGTGTGTGTGTGTGTGTGTGTGTGTGTGTGTGTGTGTGTCTGTGTGCGTGTGCGTGCGTGCACGTGCGTGCGTGCGTGTGTGCGACCCCCGTGTGTTCCTCAGATATTGGAACTCCTTGAGGAACCTGGTGGTCTCTCTGCTCAACTCCATGAAGTCCATCATCAGCTTGCTCTTCCTCCTCTTCCTCTTCATCGTGGTGTTTGCCCTGCTCGGCATGCAGCTCTTCGGAGGAGCGTGAGTATTCCATTAGAACGGTGTTAACCACAAAATGTTGCTATGGGTCACGGACCCATTTTTATGGGTCGCAAGTATATGTAAATACCCCTTTTCCCCCCCATGTCTGAAATGTTATAATTTCAAACATTTCACCTGTAATGATGACATACAGTACCAAGATTATGGATTAGTTATTATTCCATTATTGTATTCAATTATTGATCCTTTTCTATAATAATAATAGCAGCGGATATTGTGTGGCCCAGGCAGTAGCAGCAGCAGAAACAGATGTGTTTCAGCAGGTAGCTGGCAGGGCAGCCAGGCCTATGATGTTGTCGCTGTCACATGGAAACCATGTATGTCCAAAGCCGTTCCTATTATTATTATCATTATTATTATTATGAATTTTAAAAATGTGAAAATTTTCACAGCTTTTGTGCGATACTCTTGTATGTTGAAGTAGGGCATTCATTTACAAAAAACAAATCATAAAAGGTTGAAAATATGGAGATTGGTGGGTTGTGCCTGACAGCAGCGATATGTGTCTCAGCGTGGCGTGGGCCGTGCCATGTTGTGACTGTGCCACCTGGTGTGTCTGGGCTGGCTGATGGACTAATCAAAGGCCTGGCGTCCAGGCCCTGTCTGATATAGTCAGCCAGTGTCCAGCAGGGTTCCATCTGGAACATAAACGACTTCAACTTAGGACAAGTGATATTTCTCTCAAAATGTATTTTAAGATAAATGTATTTTAAGTAATTTATTCTAACGCCACCGCCAGTGTTTTTCTATTGTTTTTATATTATTTTGTCGACCCACGGGACCCGCGATGTGTCCAGGATGTAAACAAAAGTTGTCTGGAGGGGCGGACGATGGTCTTTTTTTTTGTTGTGCGGTTTGTGCCTAACCGCTCCATTAAGACGCAATGTGTGTATGTCTGTCTCTGTGTCTGTATGTCTGAGCACGGACAGCTGCAACACGGGGACCCTCCGGGGACCCCCACATGGTAACTCTAACATTTCTCGACTGTTTCGGACGCGGGCCTGCTGTCAATGGTGACATAATTACGATATGTTTCAATATTGGTTGGGTAAGTTGTTGGTTAAGATGTAAGTTGAAAGTACTAGTACTTTTTTATGAGCGTATGGTTGGTAGGTATATACTGATGTTGATGGTGACGTAATTGTCTCCACCAGGCCGAAGGCATGGGGAGAGAGTATGTTTTGCACTCCGTCCGTGTGTGTGTGTGTGTGTGTGTGTGTGTGTGTGTGTGTGTGTGTGTGTGTGTGTGTGTGCGTGCGTGCGTGCGTGCGTGCGTGCGTGCGTCCGTCCGTCCGTCCGTCCGTCCCTCCGTCCGTTAGCAGCTAACCTCCGGCACCGTTGGCCCGATCCATGCCAAACTTTTCACACACACTCACTGGATGCCAATGATGAACCTCTGCCCCAAATATTCCTCAACGGCCTGTTATAGCGCCACCATGAGGCCGATTTTAGGCAAAACACATTTCTGTAGATTACTCGTACAAATTGTATCCATGCATCACACAATTCGGTATACACCATCTCCATAGTCATGTGATCAACACGGATCTGCACCATTTCCCATCTTCCATCCTGATTGGCTAAGATTGGCTTCCAAAGCGCTATAACAGGGCAATTCCTGTTTTTACCTACAGGTATAACTGCATCGATCTGTATTCAACTTATGTATGCGCACTCCCTAGAGGCCATGGAAAAACATTGTCCCTGCATCCCTCCACATCTGCCAGTTATAGCGCCACACTGAAGAAAATTGTTGGAAAAAACAAACAAACCAAAAAACATGTTTATATTACTCTCAAACATTTTGCCAAACATCACACACACACACACACTCCTATCCTCCTGGTGGAGACCTGTGCCCAGAAGGGCACTTTTTCTAGTTAAGATATGTTTCAATGTCGGGTTATAACTGGCTGTCGATGGTGACGTAATTAGGATATGTTTCAGTGTCGGGTGAATTAAAGGTAATGTTATGTAATCCGAAACCTATCTTAATCACGTCACCATCAATACCTACCAAGCATACACGTGCATTCGTACCAGCACGACCACAATACTTGCGCGCTCTGCTTGCGCAAGTAACTATATAACTATAACTACAACTATAACAGTAAATGTATAGTTTCACCGCTCATTTAATTTTCACACAGGTGTGATTCACCCGGAAAATACATTTTGTAAACTTCATCGGTTCTTTAGTTATGGGCCGTTGTGTACGACCACAGATATGAAAATGTTTTATGCCAGAGACCCCACCCGAAGGCAAAACGTGTTAAAAAGGTAAAAAAAAATATATATATATATATATTGCAGCTCAAACAAGCTTGCAGTGCGGCATATATATATATATATATATATATATACACTGTATTCTTTTTTTAAAGGTATCAAATGGGGTTCAGTGGCCTAATAATCCAAAATGGGGGTGCTTGACATTCAAAAGGTTGTGAATCACTGAACGAAACTATGCTGGAACGACCCCAATCTACGTCGTACAATCCTCAGTGCTCATTTAACTCTGAGATCACGCGGGTCCGCGGTGCGGTTCATTTGTACACAACACCCTCTGTGTTACACAAACCCTTTTTTGGACTGGTTGGTTATTTTTGGACTGGTTGGTTGGTGGTCCCCGGGCCAGACTCTGAGAACCTATAGGGAGTGAGTCCACCTTTCCTATTGGACGGCGTCGGCAGGGGGGCTGTTGCTATGGCTCCAGCCTCATTTAATATCTTCAGCGTCACAACGTTGACTGACAGGTGTGAAAAGACACTGACGTCCAACACGTGCACACATGCACGCACGGCGCGCACACGCACACACACAAACATCCAACATGCAGAGCAATATCCTGAGAGTAAAACATGAGCGCTGGCAGCTTTTTTTTTTACTTTCTCACGGTTAAATGGTCACTCAGGATTCCACTGTGTGATCCTCCAAAGCCAAGCACATCAGGCTAGACACACAAGAATTTCCATTTTCAAATCATTCTTGTCATTCTTTGTTCCAAATGCAGTTTAGTTTTCGAGGTGTGCCTAACCACTCCAATGACTGATGCACAAGCATGTGTGTGTGTGTGTGTGTGTGTGTGTGTGTGTGTGTGTGTGTGTGTGTGTGTGTGTGTGTGTGTGTGTGTGTGTGTGTGTGTGTGTGTGTGTGTGTGTGTGCGTGCGTGCGTCGTACGACCCATTGACCGCTCACTTCACATGGGTGTGATTTTCTTTTTTACAAGGCTCCATCCGCACCCTCTACACACCAAATGCCTTCGCCGAAAATAGCCAATCTACAAACTCACAACGAATAGGGATGCGAAGTGTTTATGTGGATTATTTTCACAAATCTTCTCTGATTCAGAATCAAATCAATCAAACTTTATTGTCACATCCCAGGTTTACAGGTGTAAAACAGTGGGAGGAATTTGTTCATGTGCATGAGTTCCATCGTTGTGTTATTTCCATAACATGAGAAAGAGGAGCAAGTGGAAGAGAGAAAGATTTTTGACATATAAGACTAAAGACTTGTCTTGAATAGATAGACAGTAGCTATAGTAGATACTATTATTTGATTACTCTGTTGGCTTCATCATAATGTCAGTCGATCCACAAGATATTTAAGTTAATATACATGTGGCACATTTTTCCACTCGCTTCCTGAAAATAGCTTTTTTGTTAAAAGACTAAATAGTGGACACTATGAAGATTAGTATGTTTTTCCTCCCCCAACCCCCCCCCCCCCCCCTCCCTGCTGTCCAAGTGTATTAACACATGGCTGGATAGACATGTGCCCAGAATAATCTCCCGGTAGGATCGAGTGAAAATTGAACGTTGTGCAGTGTGAGACGTGAGGCGGTGGTGGTGGTGGTGGTGGTGGTGGGTGGGAGGCTCTGTCTCTTCTGTGGAGATGTGGCTGTCTGCAGGGCATGGACGAATATATTGTTTCTGTCGGGCGGGTGGAAGCCTCATATGGCCAAAAAAACGGATTGCTTTTCAGGATTCAAATTCCCTAAATGGCAAAACTATCAGATCTACAAGCTCAAAACAAACGCATCGTTTCGGGATGTGCTATACTGATGCTTCTTGTGTGACGCTGTAGTATATGATCAAGTTAAGTAGGGCATTCGTTTACGGAGGGAAAAAAACCCCACAGAAAGTTAGAATAAGGAGATAAGAGGTTTCTGCCCGACAACAAGGACATCAACAATCATATACTGGAAGGAAATGTGTACTGTAGATATACATTGGGATAATATTGTTATAATACAGACGCACGTCGCACGTATGCATAGACATCGCACGTGCGTGCGTGTGTGCGTGCGTGCGTGCGTGCGTGCGCGCGCACACACACACACACACACACACACACACACACACACACACACACACACTGACACACACACACACACACACACACACAAACACACAACAGACACACAAATCTCCTGGCAGACAAAACTAGGGAAATTATGTGGATCTTGGGGTCCAGATGGAAATGGCGTGACTCCAACTCCACTGAGTGAGGACTCATTGTCCCTGTTGAGCAGAAACATCTTTTCGGACGAGTTCGGACATAGGGGGTTTCCACCCGGCAGTGACGACATGCCTGTGTGTGTCGTGGGGATTGGTTTAATGAAGTCCCAGCAGTCGCAGTGTGGAAGCTAAATGCTGGAGCTTCCAGTCCCCATTATCACAGCAAACACAGGTCTGCACAGCGGTAGCACAGAACACCACATGAAGTGATGTGTACTAATCCTCCAATAAGAAGCATGCTGGAGGGGGGGGGGGAGAGAGAGAGAGAGAGAAAGAGAGAGATCAAAATCAACACTGTTTATAGTCCCTACACTGTTTACAGCAAATTACGTCGGTACATATAAATAGGCCTACTGTATAAACAAAGCAACTAACTTTAATTCAATTACATTTGAATAAATTGCTGCTACTTGTTGCAAATGTATTTTATACTAAGTGAATGCAAAACAATTGAAATACTGCTGTCAACTTTCAAGAGTATTTAAGCTAACGTCTCCTATATGGATGTATACGGTAACTATCTCTGCCAGAAAATGCAAAATGCTAATCTTTTTATAGTTTCACAAGATGGTATTTCTCAAAGTGTTAATGTAACACAGCTTTGTTTACACCTTAATTTTATTCCTAGTATTTATATTCAATATTTATTCGTACATACACATTGTTTTACTTTGACTGTCTCCATTTTTGCTTTGGCAATGCAAACGTATGTTTTCTCATGCAAATAAAGCTCAATTGAATTGAATTGAACTCGCTTCAATTCAATTCAATTCAATTCAAAAGAGGGGGGGGGGACTCTGTTGCTGTCAGGCAGAAACCTGCTATCTCCATATTTTAGCTTTTTTTCCCTGTAAATCAACAGAGAAACGCCCTACTTGATCATACTACAGCGTCACACGGAAGCATCAGAAGTAGCCGATACACCAACTGGAAACGTGAAACGAAGCGATGCATTTTGAGCTTTTTCTATTACATTTTTTGGTATATTATTCCTGAAAAGTAACGGTTTGGGAATTTGGACATTTGATGTTTCCACCCGACAGAGACGATTATTACTGGGATCAAAGTGTTTGCTACTGTTTGTGTCTTGGGGAGGGAGGGGGGAGGTGGAGAGAGAGAGAGAGAGATTGCATCAATATTTTCTCACCGCAAATGTTTTCAGAAACTTATTTTAGTGTACCGTTGTGTTGACTTATACGTAGCAGGAATCACGCAGGTAAATTAAATCATGATCCTTAAACTCATTCGCTGCCATTACTGCCATCTAGTGGCTGGATTCGTACATTACGCCATAATGTAATTGACCGGAGGAGGATCTTATTTTGAAAGCCGTCGAAAACGGAAGACCGGAAGTATAAAATCGGCTGTGTAACGTGTCCCGCAAAATCACGCATGTTATTTAATTCACCCAAAACATACATTTTGTAACAGCGATCATAAACGTTTCAGTTATGAGCCTCAAATCAAAAACACATAAATGGATTCTAAAAGAATCCGTTCCCATAGACGATCATCTTCTCTCGCACGGAAACCGAGATCGTAGAGTTCACTTGTAAATACTGGAGACCCAAGACCCTTTGGCCTTTGCAGTCATTTCTTACATAATATTGTGCACGCAGCATTTGTTTATACAATGCACTGTTCCCTGTAATCTGTGAGTGGGTGTCATTATGTTCACTATTATCTTCTTTCCCAGGCATGGAAACATGTGCTGTTGCTTGGAGACAAATCAGCGACAACCCTCAGTATTGTTAAGTGAAGTAGTGCTTTCCAGTGAAATCCTCAGAATTAGTTACACTTCAAATTAACAACCTGTCAACCCCCCCCCCCCCCCCCCCACCCCCCCCCCCTTGTACATGCAAGCGTTCTAACCTGAGACAAAACATGTGTAAAGTATGTCAGTGTGGTACCGAATCTTTCCTGGATCAGGGCCCACTTGATAATCTGGAAAGTTTTAGCGGCCAACCCATCTCACCACTTAACTCTTTTCACGCCATCATTGACTCTGGCGCTTTGGTCGCCAGTGCCAACAGAATGCACGAAAAAGGCCCCAAAGAAGACCGCGTGAACTGCCATTTTCGAGCCACAGTGGGTCCCCTTCGCTATGGTCAGAAGAGTTAACATGCTAATCGCCATTCGGCTGCCGTGTTTTGGGGTTTTCACATCCCACCCTTAGGTTGGGAATCGCTGCGGCATGTTTAACTTTTGTATTCCTTCCTCATCTTATCCTGACATGAACTTCGTTCTCCCCGCTGCGCTGTACCTGGTCCACGTAGGTTCAACTTTGAAGACAAGACGCCGACAACAAACTTCGATACCTTCCCAGCTGCCATCCTCACCGTGTTCCAGGTCTGTTCTTCTGTTCCTACTTTGAACTTTTACTGCCCCCCCCCCCCCCCCCTCTCTCTCTCTCTCTCTCTCTCTATCTCTCTCTCTCTCTCTCCTCTCTCTCTCTCTCTCTATCTCTCTCTCTCTCTCTCTATCTCTCTCTCTCTCTCTCTCTCTATCTCTCTCTCTCTCTCTCTCTCTCTCTCTCTCTCTCTCTCTCTCTCTCTCTCTCTCTGTTTCACTTAATGTCTCTCCCTCATGAGGCCTCATGATGGAAAACAAGAGAACAGAATAGAATAGAAAGAATGGTCGTTCTGTCGTTTTTAATTAGTAGGAATCGTACCGGCTGCCATAATGAAGCCTTCAGCGAGAGTATTGTTATAACCCTTCGCTCCGAAAAGTAATTACATTTCACACACTTAGCAAAGTACATTTCACAATAGCAAAGTGACAGTGGTGAAATAAAAACTGAATGATTGACGCTTCAGTGTAAACCCCGACCGATGTTTATCTGTCTGGCCGATTTATCTGCCATTATTTAACTTTTTTGAGTAAAGTAGACCAATGATTAACAAAACATCGGTAATCTGTGCTCTACGACTCTCGACGAAATCGGGATGGCATCGGACCCAAAAATCTGCCATCGGTCAGGCTCTGCTTCAGCGTGAGTTCTGAAAAACCTCTCTGGGCTTCTGTTGAAAATTACTTTGTCAGTGCTAGTGTGAACCCAGTATATATACTGTAGGTCCTCCTAGAAAATAGCCAATGTATACAGTACAAGCTTGTAGATCTGCTATTACATTTGAAAAGTACTTTTCTACTTTTACTCAAGTACATATTGAATTCCGGACTTTTACTTAAAGTAACGGAGTATTTTTTACATTGCTGTATTGATGCTTTTACTTAAGTAAAGCGTTTGAGTACTCTATCCACCACTGGGCATTTTTTGGGTGAACTTCTCCTTCAATGTCTGCTCGGCCTCAGATTCTGACTGGCGAGGACTGGAATGCAGTAATGTACCATGGGATCGAATCCCAGGGAGGCGTGCGTCGTGGAATGTTTTCTTCAGTGTACTTCATTGTTCTCACACTCTTTGGAAACTGTATCCTTTTTTGGTATTGCACAGTATGGCGTGTGTTGTATTGTATGTGTGTTTGTCTTTGGGTCTTTTGGGGCTTATCTCGCAAAGCGCAGGACCGATCAGTGCCACATTTCTTATACACACCACTCACATAATAGTATGTTTAATTTATTTAAATATAATGATGGAAGGGAATGGCAGTTGGATAGCGCTTAAACCTTGTCAAAGTATGGAGTCATATCATACATAAGTCATATGTCCACATACCTACTGTCTTACACGTTAAAACCAAATTGGGAAAGCATGTGTGTCATTTTAGAGTTGGCTAGAATGCATTTGTAGAAACGGCCGCAGAATACACAGAATCGGGGCGCAGATCTCCGCCATTTTCCTGAGCCCCAGATCCACACAGACACCCTCCTGAATGTCTTCTTGGCCATCGCTGTGGATAACCTCGCCAACGCACAAGAGCTAACCAAGGTACGCTGGCGTGACCGCATGGCGCGCTCTTTATCATCAGGACACACCGGTGTGTCAAGACAATACCTGTTGACTGTATTATATGAACCCCAAGACAACCACTCTTGGTTATAGTGTTGATTTCGTCGGCTAAAACTATCATTATTGTTTTTGGTCGACTACGTCTTTCCACCGACAAAATAAAAACGTAATAAAAACTGAGCCTCCCCCTGGCCAGCCGGGGCACCTGGTGGAGAGGAAAGGAACTTGTTGGAATAACATGTTCCTTCCACGTGCTACTTCCAAACAGGGAAACTCCCCCTGTCAGGTGAAAAGAAGCAGCTTGGACTCCTCATGTATAGAAGGAAGTATGAGGTCAGTCCGTTGCGCTCCCCGGGTTAGCAGAGTGTAGAGCATGAAAAAAAAAAAAAAAAAAAAGAACTGAGCTATGATGACTACTAAAATATTGACAATGTTGTCTACAAATACAAACTAGAGTCTGAGTCAGACGAAAATCAGGCATTACGGCACCATCATGGCCTGCCAAAATACGTTTTTGTCGTCAAAACTAGATTTAGTCAACTAAAATCGTATGATATTATGACTAAAACATTTCAGACGACTAAAATGTGACAAAAACTAAATTACATTTCATTCAAAAGACCATGACTGAAACCACGTAAAAAACGTGCTGTCAAAAACGACACCGACTTTGTTGTCCCCGCCAGGACGAAGAGCAGCAAGAGGCGGCGGCCAATAAGAAGCTTGCCCTGCAGAAGGCCATGGAGGTGAAGGACGTCAGCCCCATGTCGGCCGCCAACATCTCCATCGCCGCGTAAGTTCTGACACCCGTCTATCTCCAGCCGCTGGCCTGCTGCTGTGTCCTCCCCCTCCGTGACACGCTGTCTGCCCTCACTCTGCGTCTCCCTCTGTCAGTGTCTGCTCAGCTTCTCAATATAATGGTGCATGTGCAGCGATTTTCAACCTTTTTATTGTATTTTTTTTTCTTTTTGTGACCCCAATAAATCTTTAATTTAACTCAATTACAAATTGACCCTTACGGGGTCCACAGAGCACGATAACTATACATACTTTATGTTAGTTTGAGTCAGTCTTGTAAACACATAATACATTTTAGTTATTGTATGTATGTATTTTTGTAGCGTGTTTTTTATTTATTTATGTTTTTATGAAAAAAATGTATAAAATAAATTAAAGAGGTAATTGGAGAAAAAAAACACGCCCTCTCACACATTTGGACAATATCAGTCATCATAACCAGGGAGGTGTGTTTTAATAATTCCAACATGGAGTTTGAGTTTGAAGTTCAGTGGGTTATACTGTATAGAGTATGGCATAACCGATGAAATTAATATCAAATATTGAATCAAGCAACAGAAAAACTGTCTGAGGTGCACGCACAAGCCCAAGCAGATATTAAGATCAATGCAGAAGTGTTTTTAGTTTTAAAGTGAAATACCCCTTTATAAATGTAACATCTCGCTGCAAATATCACACGTCACGTCTGATCTGACTTTGATGTCGCTCCCTTTGAAAGTGCTTGCTTCATGTGTTCAATTAAGTCAGTATTGGAAGAGACAGTCTTTGATGAGAATATTTGTCCGGCCTTTTTTTCCCCCTCTCTTTTCATTTCTGCAGATATTTTATTTCCAGTCTGTGTGTGGTGCCTAATTTACGAGGCATTTCACTTTTGGTGAAGTCAGTTAATCGACATTCCTCTCCTATTCGCACTCCTCATGAGTTATGAGCGCTGTGCACTGAGACATAATAACTTTGAACCAAAGTATGACTGGCGTCTCAGAATTACCCAGGAGTTTGAGAGGCCTTGCAAATCACTGTTGTATTCAACTTTTCTCCCTAGTCCGCGTCATCACAGTGATTATGTCAACATGTTCAATTGAACTGCAGGTAATGGTAACACAGAGTTTTAACACGACAGTGCTTCGTCGTTTTAATCTGACCGTAAGGTTGGAAATGTTGAAAAAACATTACAATTGACTGTTGTCTGTTACTAATGTAAGAGGCAATGGTAATCAATCAATCAATCAATAAATAAATCATAATTGCATTGATTATGGACCAAGTGTCACAATCTGGAATGAAATTGTTCTACAACCGTTCAACATTCAATGTTAGGCCTGGGCTCCACTGAGGGCGTTGCGTTTGGACGGTGTCAAGAAATGAACCGGGACGAATGAGTGACGCCGTCCTAACGCAACCATCAGCAGTGGAGCACCCTTCATTGATAAAAAAGGGAACATTCCCTGCTTTGACAATGACGCAACGCTGACGGACGCCGATGGCTGCTTCGCCGTAAGATGACACGAGACACTTTCACCCTGCAGTGTTTAGCAGCCAGTGTTGCACCAGTCTTTGCTCAGACTTTAGTTTACACACACAGGAGGGAACAGGTGGACACTAGGCAGATGGGTGAGTCAGCTGACTGTTTCCGTTCATATGTGTCTCATCCTTTTGTTTTGTATTCTTTTTGTTTCTGTTCTGGGCATGGACAGTTTTGTAAAGCAAAATCAAGATGCACACTCTCGCAGGTCGTCCAACAGCAGCATACAGTCACCGTGAGTTATCTCTCTCTCTTACAATATCCTCCTCTCCTTTCTTCTCATCTCCACTCCTCTCTTCTTCTCTCCTTTCTTCTCCCTACCTTGTTCCTTCAGTCTCTCCCACAACACTCTTCCCGGCACGCTCCCTTATCACTCTCCATTACGGGAAGCCTCCTCCCTTCCTGTGGGCTGATGATTGTTGAGATTGTTGAGCCTGTGGGAGCACAGAGCAACACTGTAGTTCTTTTTTCACCACCCTGATACCATGAAGGCAAATCCATTTGTTATTTTCTCAATATTGCTTTTATAGAGTGACAAAGAAATTGAATATACAGTATTCAGAACAGGGTAGAAAAAATCACACATTTCACACTGTGTGAGTGGCTGAATGCAACATGTGCGTGCGTGCGTGCGTCGTGTTATAAACAGGTGTTGATTCTATACAGTATACTGTATGCGCAGTCTCTGTAAGACCAAAACAAGAAATATTGTATAATACATTTTAATATATGGTGTATATTTAGTGGCATTATTTCTGGGTAATCACCAACACAGTACATTAAGAGCTCCTCTGTGGACTCTGTACTGCACCTTAGACATTGCTAACAAGAAAGATTTTCCATTGCATTGTTGATGCCTAAAATAATGAACAATTCAGCACACTCTGTGGTGTGAATAATCAACGTTATAATTTGTTTAATTTCTGTAAGCACAGCCAATCCCCCAGGCAGTTTGACATTTACACTCGTTATTTAAGACGCTGGCGGCCTCATTTTGCAAAAACACAATTTTGGCAGTGCAGCCAACTGTTGGCCTGCTTCTCTGTCTGTAAAATACAGCAGACAAATGTTACACCTGATTAACACTCACTTGCGCCGTTGCGCGTCGTATCACACTGTGGCACGTTGTGAGCTTGTACTGTAGATCTGCTATTTTCGGTGCATGACACCAGCGGTTGGTGTTATTTAGCTGTGCTCCGGTGTTGTGTACTGAAAATAGCTGATCTATAGCCTGGCTCCAGCCCCTGAATCGCTAGCCACGCCCATTAAAATAATATGTTTGTGAAACGAAGCGAAAATTCAGGCCGAGTGGCAGGCCTGCTCATCTACAAACTCTCAACGAATTGTGCTGAAACGCCCTGTGTGACTGCATGCACACTACTGTATGCGTGCACAGTTGCACACACACCCTAGTGTGTGCATGCATGCGCAATACATGTGTGCAAAAAGCTGTGTGTGTGATATTGCATGTGTTCATGTGTATATTTGTGCCTCATAGTCATTGCCGAAGCGTTGTCCCAACAAAAGGCATTTGTCGCTGACCACCACTGTCTGTTGCTAATATGCTTGTACGTCTGCTGTTTCCCTGTCTGTGTGGCTGTCTGTGCCCTCTGTGTTGTCTTATAGGAGTTATACTATCTACTCCCCCACTCGACGAATCTTACTAAGGTACAGGTCAAAAGGAGGACCAATTATCCATAACTTTTCATGTCAACAACTCATACCGTGCAGAACCCAAAACAGCACAGTATGATGTGATACGTCCATAGAAGTACACACATAAAACAAAATCAACAACGCTTTTCCATTTGAGATTTTCTGTTCATCGATCATGGAAGAATCATATTTTCTTTAATACGATTCATATGCCTGCCTGCTCTTCTTCTGGTCTCGTAAAATACCTCATATTCAAAATCTCCATTTTCTCGGTCTCTCAGTCTCGCTTGAGTTCTTTCTTGCTGATGCTCCATCTGTTTTGATGTCTGAGCCATTCTGCCGGAGTCTGTTGGAGCGCATCCGAAGCTAATTTGTAGCTTGTTCTGACACACAATGGTGTAATTCCCCTTGCTTATCGTCAAGGGCTACCGCTTATTGCACAATGGAGCTAATCTCACTAACCACTACACTGATCGGGTCTCTTGAGCTCGCTGCCAGCAGGCCAAGAAAATCAATCCTCCATCCTCTTTTTTTAAATACATCAACGACAAGATTTAGACTGGGGGTAAGTCCCTGTGACCTACCAGCGTCGTGTGCAGGGGGTGTAATTGTACTTCAAGCTGCCTCATGCTACAGAAACACACTTCTACTGACCTACCCAAGCGGCCTCTCTACCTCCTGAGCCACTGTGGCTCCTGAGCCACTGTGGCCCCTGAGCCACCGTGGCCCCTGAGCCACTGTGACCCCTGAGCCACTGTGGCCCCTGAGCCACCGTGGCCCCTGAGCCACTGTGACCCCTGAGCCACCACTGTGGACCCTGAGCCACTGTGACCTCTGAGCCACCACTGTGGCCCCTGAGCCACCGTGGCCCCTGAGCCACTGTGACCCCTGAGCCACCACTGTGGACCCTGAGCCACTGTGACCTCTGAGCCACCACTGTGGACCCTGAGCCACCGTGGCCCCTGAGCCACTGTGGCCCCTGAGCCACCACTGTGGACCCTGAGCCACTGTGACCTCTGAGCCACTGTGGACCCTGAGCCACCGTGGCCCCTGAGCCACTGTGACCCCTGAGCCACCACTGTGGACCCTGAGCCACTGTGACCTCTGAGCCACTGTGGACCCTGAGCCACCGTGGCCCCTGAGCCACTGTGGCCCCTGAGCCACTGTGGCTCCTGAGCCACCGTGACCCCTGAGCCACCGTGGCCCCTGAGCCACTGTGACCCCTGAGCCATTGACGATTATTACTGACTTCTTACACTTACACAATTTATTAATTACCGTACTCTGTGTTCAGATGGAAGGCCAGACGAGGCCAGCTGTAAGTGCAGGGAGTGTGCTGTAATCATAGAGTATTAAAAGGATAGAGTTAGAAGTTGCTCAGTGGCGTTTTGAAGTATATTTCCGCCTTTTCGGGAGCACTTCCGCATTTGACCTCCAAATGCGGAAGTGCAACCGAGTGCTCAATGTTAAAGCCCAGCTGCACAGGGTTTCCTCGTCATTAATCCACGGGTCCGCCTGCAGTCCTACCACTAGGGCCCAGCGCTTCAACATTGGAGTGCCTAGCTGGCCCCTTGGCTGTAATACACCGATTACAACAAGTGGAATGTATTTTTGGATAAAAGATAACAACTTGGTGCAAAAATTAATATAATATCCATGGGGTCATGCGATGAAGTCTATAGCCATTAACCTTTCCCATTATGCATAATTTTTACTTATCGTATGATGGTGTCCTGCGCCGAAAAGAACAGAGCTATAGAAGACATTTTGGACACACGACACCAGCACACAACAAAGTTGGGTTTCCATTCTTCTGACCACCCCACCCCCTCCTTGTATCATTCATTTGGATTCCTGTAATAGGGCTGCAACTATCCATTATTATGTTATCGATTTATTTCTCAATTTATTTTTTTAAGTTCACGAAAATGCTCTTAATTATTTGTTTTGGCTCTAACGACCTGCCCAAAATAGGGATAGATCACTAATCGATTATTTCATTATTACCGATTTTTCCGATTAACCGCTGCCGCCCCCTCGTTCCTGTACGCAGCAGAGAGCAGCAGCAGCGGACGGGCAGGTCCATGTCGGTGTGGGAGCAGAGGACCAACCGTCTGCGCAGACACCACCAGCATACGGCGGGCAGCAGCGAGGCCCTGTTCAACGAGCTGGAGCCCGACGAGCGCCTCCGCGTCTCCTCCACCCTCCACCTGCGCCCCGACGCCAAGACCCACACCCACCGCCCGCTGCTGGTGGACCAGGTACCGTAGGACCTGTCCCGATTAGCATAGCAAGAAACCTCTTGTCTCCATATTCTAACTTCTTCTTTTTTTGGTCATACTTGAGCGTCAGACAAAAGCATCAAAAGTAGCAGATCCGCAAGGTTGTAGATTTGCTGCTTTTTCTCATTTATTTTTATCCCACGATTTTTGTAACGCATTTTTTTCACCCAGTGTCAATTCCATCCATCCATCCATCCATCCATCTTCAACCGCTTATCCGTAGTCGGGTCGCGGGGGCAACAGCTCCACCAGAGAGCTCCAGACTTCCCTCTCCCGAGCAACATTAGTGACTTCCTCCTGGGGGATTCCGAGACGTTCCAAGGCCAGAGAGTCGATGTATTTCCTCCAACTGCGCCTTGGTCTGCCCCGGGGTCTCCTCCCAGTGGGACATGCGTCGAGGACCTCCCTAGGGAGGCGCCCGAGTGGCATCCTAACCAGATGCCCGAACCACCTCAGCTGGCTCCTTTCCAGGCGAAGGAGCAGCGGTTCTACTCCGAGTCTCTCTCGTGTGACTGAACTTCTCACCCTATCTCTAAGGGAGATGCCAGCCACCCGCCGAAGAAAACTCATTTCAGCCGCTTGTATTCGTGACCTTATTCTTTCGGTCATGACCCACACTTCATGACCATAGATGAGAGTAGGAACGAAGATTGCTCGGTATACAGAGAGCTTTGCCTTCTGGCTCAACTCTCTTTTCGTCACAACAGTGCGGTACAGCGACTGCAATACCGCCCCTGCCGCTCCGATTCTCCGGCTGATCTCCTTCTCCGTTCTCCCCTTACTCGTGAACAAGACCCCGAGATACTTGAACTCCTTCACCTGGGGTAATGCCTCATTCCCTACCCGGACTGCACAATCCAGTGTCAAATCCAGTGTCAATTGTCTAATGTAATCCTGGGTAAAGTTCTCAACGGGCCCAAAAATTATGGCCCGGCCCGACCCTACCCTAACTGGGTGGGCCCGAGGCTCGGCCCTACCCTAAAAATTGCCATAATGTTGAGCCCGAAGCCCGACAAAAGCCCGACAGGAAAAAAAGAGAGAGAAAAAAAAGCAGCACTAAATAGCAGCGCATGCAGCGGCGCCGTGTTTCAGTGTGAAAGTGAGAACGGAGATCAACGGATTTATCGAAATAAAGGATGTATGTAACTCACGTTAGAATAGGCTATTAATGTTCCATAACTTCCATTTCCAATCATTCTAATGGATTCCATACAGTGGTGGTGGTGACTGGTGAGTAAACACGAATAGCAGCTGCAGCTCCCTCCCTTAGTTTCCTCTGAAGTGAAGTTGCTTTACGTGTAGCTATAAGTTATATATCACTGGATCGTTTGGTGACGTTGATTAATAATTAGGTTTTATTCATCGCAGCCAGCTGGGTTAACGAGACTCGGTGCAACATGACGAAAACCTGACGCTTCTTCAGCTGTGATAATCCGATTGATTTTATAAAATATTTAAGCATATGGCAACTTGACAAGTTAACTGGTGGTTAGTAGCTCGTTTGGTGCGCAAACCAGAGGGAAACCAGCGGTAGCAAGCAAGTCTCTCACCGTCCACTGTTCTCTACTGCCTGCGCGCGGGGTAGGCTGCAATGCTGCTCTGGGCCTCTGGCCTCGTACACACATGCTGGACTGACATGATCTGTTCTGTCTGTTTCATGGCCGCCTCATTCTCAATGCTTTTCCAATGGAAGTCACATGGTTTGACATGTGTGTACGAGGCCTGCGAGTCTGAAATGACAGTGCGATGCGACCCCGTCTCCAGTCCTCCTCCTGTCACAAGTGAATCCCCTAGCGCAGCCCTCTTCATAATAAATACATACACGTATACACAATCACATTACACAAATAACAGAATTGCTATTTTTATTATAAAAAAAATAAAAAAATAAAAATAATAATAATAAAATTGCGGAAAATCACAGAGCCCGAGGCTCGGCCCGGCCCGACTAATTAGCATATTTTTTGGGCCCGGCCCGGCCCTAAAACGTCGGGTCGGGTCGGGCTTGGTCGGGCCTGGTCGGGTTCGGGCAGAGTTTGAGAACTTTAATCCTGGGCACAACACTCCCTCTGCCAACCTGGGGAGAGCAATACATGGGCTGACCTCATGCTTACTTCAATGCACGAGGAGTCCAAGAGTGGGACGGATTCCCCGGCTGGACGTAGCGCATGGAAGGAACACGCTATTCCAACAGGTTCCTTTCCCCTCCATCAGGCGCCCCGGCTGGCCAGGGAGAGGCAATTTAGAGACCAGGATTCAGTTTCTATATAATCGAATGATCGCAGTTTTTTGAGCCACTGTGATCATTATTTATGCATATTTGAATAACTTTCATTTATCTGTCAAATAGTCAGTCTACCATTGAGCTTGTAAACTGGCCTTTTCCGTTATTTTTTTTAAAGATTGTATTTTGATTATTGGCATGACTAGTCATTGTCAGTCATTTCTTTGAATATTACATTTATTCGTCATACAGTATCTGCCCTGTGCAATTCTTCCAGAAATTATTTTTTCATGTAGGACTACAATTAGTGGTCAATGCTGAAAACTAGTTGTACGACGAGTTAACTAAAACATTCGCGTGGTGTTTTCGTGACAACCCCCCTTATAGGAGGAGGGCACGGACGGCAGCGACAAGCCCCGGCCCCCGGAGGGCGAGCAGGAGGAGGGGCCGCCGCCGGGGGGAGACCCTCGATTCGACGACCCGCGGGCCAGGAAGCACCACCACCACCGCCACCGAGACAGGAGCGCCAACGGAGCCGAGAGCGGGGACGGAGCGAGGCACCACTTCCAGCACCAGGACGGCACGCAGGTACGCTGACCACACCTCTGTGTCCTGTTGTTGGTTCCCGTCCATTCAGGACGGGGACCCCTTTTGGTGTTTTAAGCATTATGTTATACTATGTTATATTTTTGAACAATTCTGGTGGTCTGGCGGACATGAAAAAGGTTGAGCACCACTGATATAGAAACATAGGTTTTTCAGAAAACTGTTTCGGATTTAGAAGCAATTTTTTTAGAATCGTCCTCAGGTCTAAATAGGTTAACCCATGAAGACCTGAGGCTGATTCTACAAGCTTAGTAAGGTACTGTACAGTACATTTACCCTATTGTGCTGAATATAAGACTACGTTTTTTTCCAATGGAAATATCCTAAAAAGCATATTATAATCGGGGACTAGACTATTTTGGTCTTCAATGTTCTTTTTCCAGCAAATTAGTCTTGAACTAGAAAAAGTGCCCTTCTGGGCCCTTCCACCAGGATTCTTCCTCAGCCTAGTGGGAATATGCGTGCACAGTTTCATCGCAATGGGACGCTGCGTTGAGGAGTTGTGGCGATTTGTACAAAGCGGGCTACTCCTGAAAACTGTAGGAGCCAATCGTGGCCAATCAGGATGGAATATGAGAAATCAAACAAACCTGTCTTGATCACATGACTATGGAGATCATGTGTACCGATTTGCGTGAAATTTGGATAAAATCTGAAGGAGTAATAATAGAAAATGTGTTTTACATATGTCGGCCTCCTGGTGGCGCTATAAAGAGCAGATGTGAAAAATTCCAGGCAAAGGTTTTTCCTTGGCCTCTAGGGAGTTGGCATACAAAGTTATCCACAGATCCGTGCAGTTAGAGGTAAAAACACTTTTTGGCCAGTTATAGCGCTACCTTGAGGCTGAGTTGAAATTGTTCATGTGGCATTTCGTCCTCGGCCTAGTGGGAATGTGGGTGCACAATTTCAGGGGAATCACGCGATGTGTTCATGATTTGCAGCATTTTGTTTGAAACTGAGCACTCCTGTGAACTTTGGAAGCCAATGTTAACCAATCAGGATGGAGTGTGAGAAATGTGAAAGACCTGTTTCGTTGAATGGCTCTAGAGAGACTGTGTACCAATTTGCGTGATGTTTGGACAAAATCTGTAGGTGTACTGTGCAAAAACTTGTTTTGCACAAAGCGGCCTCCTGGTGGCGCTATAACAGGCCGTTGTGGAAAGTTTGGGGCAGAGGTTCATCGTTGGCATCCAGGGAGTGTGTGTGCAAAATTTGGCATCGACCGGGTTAACAGTGGCCGAGATTAGCTGCTCACGGACGGACGGACACACGGACACACGGACGGACACACGGACGGACGGAGTGCAAAACAATGGGGGTCGTCTTATAATCAGAGTCGTCTTATATTTGGCACAATGCGGTATTTATAAAGCGCCTTCCAAAACAAATTGGCGATTTTCAGCATGCAGCCAAGTGTAAAATCAGGCATTATGACGGCATCAAGGCCCGGCAAAATATATTTTTTGTCCACAAAATCAACTATAGATTTATTTTTACGATATTTAGTGTACTAAAACTAAACTAACACAAAAACATTTCAGATTACTAAAATATGACAAAAATTATATTAAATTTTATTTAAAAGACTGTGACTAAATCAAAAATAAGTAAATGCTGTCAAAATCAACACCAGAGGGGACATCGACATCACCACCGCCACCCAGCGGGCTCCCCGGAGGATGGCAACGGGACCCTGACCAACGGGACGAGGGTGGACCTCCCCGGGAGGGGCGGGGGCGGGGACGGTGAGAGGAGAAGACACCGGTCTCGCTTGGCCAGAGCTCAGTCCACCATGGATGGCGAGGAGCGTAGAGGACGTGGAGAGAACGACGGACGCAATGGTCACAGGTAAGGAGTTTCTTTTGTTTTGTTTTTTAACCCTTCATTTCCTGCCAGTTACGACTTTTTTCCCCAATTGTTACGTTCACACGGGCAGATGAAACGATGCAGTCTACCATTCATTGTCAATGGATTCTGGAAGCCAGTGACGTGACATTGCAAAGACGCAATGATGCATGTACCTGCTCCAATGATGCATGTACCTGCTCCAATGATGCATGTACCTGCTCCAATGATGCATGTACCTGCTCCAATGATGCATGTACCTGCTCCAATGATGCATGTACCTGCTCCAATGATGCATGTACCTGCTCCAATGATGCATGTACCTGCTCCAATGATGCATGTAGCTGCTCCAATGATGCATGTACCTGCTCCAACTCACGTGCCCGTGTGAACGCACCAAATGGCTCTCCCTCCCTGCCGAAGACGACTTTTACTGTGGCTCATACAGTAGCCACAATGTAGAAAAACTGAAACTGAAATTCAAAATGTACTTGAGTAAAAGTATAAAATATGATGATGTGGCTATGGCTGTGGCTATGGCCGTTTTTAGCCCAATGAGTGTTTTTTTTCTCAAAACTAATGCTTGGAATGGTTTCATCATCATGAAAACCCCCT
>NC_139713.1:20859085-20876585 GCF_964188405.1 Protomyctophum parallelum
TTTTCCATTGAGTTTATTATGAAGTGAATTCTTGTAACTTGACACAACTTGAGATGAGATGATAACAAAGTATATGTCAGGTTTAAATGTTCTAGAGATCAGTGGACTGGAGATTGGAAGACTACAGAAACTTGTATCCACACATGAACAAGCTGTTGATTCAAAATAGTGCACTAAGGTTTCTGAATTTTTCAAGTTATGGTTGTGTGATAGAGAGCTTCATGCTGAATCCTGTACGTAGGATTAAACCAGCAACCTCAACCCTGATGTGGCATTGATTGTTGTCTCCACCAGGCCGAATGCATGGGGAGAAAGTATGTTTTGCACTCCGTCCGTGTGTGTGTGTCCGTCCGTCTGTTACCAGCACCGTTAACCCGGCACCGACCGTATTTTGCACGCACACTCCCTGGATGCCAACGATGAACCTCTGCCCCAAATTTTCCAGAATGGCCTGTTATAGCGCCACCAGGAGGCCGACTTTTGATATGACTTAGTCATATAAAAAAATGATGTACAGTAGCCTTGTGATGTTCTTCACAGGCTTGTCCCATTACCGTGGTCCTGCTCTTATAGCAGTGGTTCTCAAAGTGGGGTCCTCAGCAAAATTACGCATCAAAGGTTTAACCACTTTAAACCTAGTTTATACTATTCGAAAATAGCCGATCTACAGGCTCGTAGTTCTGCTAATTTTCTTGACACAATCGTGGAAAAAAAGAGTGTAATAATTTTGAAAAACACAAATCTTCTCTTATGTGGGTAACCATGTGGGTATTCAGATGGGTGTCCGCCGCCAAAAATACATGACAATATGGGCGTCCTTGACAGGAAACTGTTTGAGAACCACTGCTACTGCATATCTGCAGTGACTGTATGGTGCTAGCAAGCTGTCTGAGGAAGCTGTTTGGAGGATTGCTTTCATAGACTGCACAAACATGTTGAACAGAGACGCCCTGGTGTTATTTTAGCACACATTTAGTCTCAGAATCATCTTCCAGCGTTGCATGAGACCCCCGCGCCCCCCAGGGTGAGCTAATGGGCCGTGTGGGATTTGGGTAATGAGTATACCGCTGGGTGTGTGGGTGGGGGGCGTAGAGAGGAAAACGGGCCTTTCCTCCCCGATCTCACACTCAATTGGCAACACCAACTGCAGGCTGTTGTTTTCCTTAAGTAGCCTACCAACAACTAATATGCATGCTACGCTACTACTGTATCAGCCCAGGCTATTCCAGACATGTGTCACAGGCACATATACGTACGTGCACGCCGGTGCGTGCGCATGCTCCTGCTGCCTGGTACAAATTGTCTTTACAATGAACCGTTTCACAGGAACTGCCTCGGAATTAGAGGCAAGGAGTATAGTACTGTAATTTAGAGCTAGAAAAAAATAGACTTTATGGTCAAGAATGAATAGATAAATTGGCCATAACATACAATGAGCTGCAGCTAACCAGAGCTTGCTGCGAAACAAAACAGACAAAACCGTGTATGACCAACATGTGTCCTTTAGCAGTTCAAAGAACACTTGCCTCTTTTTGAACTGGTGAAGGACGGGGGGAATGCTGCAGAAAAGCTTCACAATGATTTTGACCTTATACTGTAGACGAGCCATAATTTAAATGTTTTTCACCCGCATATCATCGCTGTTGGCTGAAAACCTTGTATGTTTAGATTTAGATTATTATTCTTTTTGTTTTTAATTTCTTGTATGACAAAGGCAAGACATACAAAAATGAAATATGGAGATACAAGGTTTCTGCCCAACAGCAACAATATCCACAGTACACGGTTAACAATAGATCCCAAATTAAAATTGTGTTTTAGTTTTTACTATCAAAATGTCCAATCTTAATTACTTGGCTATAGCAAGCCCACGTTTCACTAGGATATAAGTCACTATCCGGAAATGAAATACTCTCAAATGTGGTCCAGCTGAAAATTGTAGTGGAGGATAATACGGTGTGTAGTGTGTGTGTGTGTGTGTGTGTGTGTGTGTGTGTGTGTGTGTGTGTGTGTGTGTGTGTGTGTGTGTGTGTGTGTGTGTGTGCGTGCGTGTGTGTGTGTGTGTGTGTCCCCGTGCTGCAAGAGAGAAAAGTGGGTGAGAATGATACACACAGACCAACAAAGCAGTTTAATAATAAGCGTGTTGAAATGTACAAAGCTCTCTGGAGTCAACAGAGAAATGTCATCTCAACAACCTCTGTCTCTTAATCTGTCTCCAGCTGGGACTGCACAGATAGTATTTGTCTCTGAATTTCTATCAGTGGTGTAAGAAGAACTCTGAATTTTGTTTATTACTTTATCGGTAAAAGTCACCATATTTTACTTGAGTAAAGGATTTCACTTGAGTAAGAACACAAACGCATTGGCCTCGCCCAGGACATCTTTATAATAAACCCATGTGGTGCCCAAGTCTGGGGATGTCCAAAAAACGCTGGGCACTCTACATCTCTATTCTGAAAGATGATCAGACAAAGTATAAAAGAGGGCTTAATTGGTACTGTTATGTTTTGTAATAATAATCTAAATCCACAAAGTAACTAACTAAAGATGTCAAATAATTGTAGTGAAGTGAAAAGTACAATATTTGCCTCTGAGATTTAGCGGAGTAGAAGTGTTGATAAATGGAAATATTCAATGTAAAGTCAAATGTATTCAAAATTGTACAGTGGCTTAGTAAATGTATACTGTACTGTAGTTGCTTTCCTCTACCTCTTTCAGAACTTTTTGTCACCAGTGTGCTGCAGCTTTGTAGCTTTATAGCTTATCTTAATATCTTTTATTGTCTTTCTGTCGCTTGTTCTTATGTGTTGATGCCTTCTGTAGATGGATAGCTACGCTGTCAGAGTTACATTTCACTGTGGCCCCTTTTCCACCGGGGTTGAACCGCTTCAGTTCTTTTTTCACCACCTCAATATTTAACCAGTTCAGACTTCAGAGCGTTTCCACTGGAAAGGAATTGGTTCGGAACCGTAAAAGTTGGCTCAGAACTGGAACACAGAGGTTCCAAGAATCTAGAACGGATACAGTTCTAGAACCAAAGTTTTTTTTGGTGGAAAAGGGGCCTGTGTGTGGGAGGGACTTTATACCTGTTGTTGTCTTCTGTTGCTGACTCTGTCTTCTTCTTTCTCTCCTTTGCTCTTTCCTTTCAACCTTTTCTTGCTTGGATTGCTTTCAGGAGTCTTATGGGGTAATGTCTGCTCTCTATTCCTGCCTGTTTGCTTGCCTAGTCCATTTGTTTTTCTGTCTCTTACCGTATCTACCTCACTGTCTCTCTGAGCCACAATCTGTGTGTGCAACACACTGTTCCTTCTTGAACCCACAGTATAATCCTAAACCCAAAATGTTCTGACTCTGACACTGACAGACACTCTTGAGAGGTACATTTTTACCACAATTACCGAACTTTCTAAATCTTTTAAAACATTTTTTTTATTATTTATTCAAATTGGCAAATGTACAAGCTCACATCGTGTCATTATGTGATGCAATGTGAGCTTATAGGTTGGCTATTTTCGCCCTACGATTAAGTATACTGTACACTGTATAGGGCTTATTATGTGGTTAAAGGATTTTACTTGCGTTCTCCTGTCTCAGTTTAGTCCTGTTCTCTTCTTGACACAGATCATGTGACTCATCTGTGTCCTTTTTCAGAATTCGCGGGCAAAAACCTCTTATCTCCATATTCTAACGTTTTGTGTTTTTTTTAATGCCCTACTTGATAGCAGATCAGCAAGCTCAAAACGTGGCGTTTCGTGCTGCATTTCGTGCTTGTAGATCTATTTCAGTGTGACACTGTAGTATGATCATACGAAGACATAGGGTTATTCATTTATTTAAAAGAACAAAAGTTGAAGATACAACGTTTCTGCCAGACAGCAATGACTTGCTTATTGTTGCGGTTGGGCAGAAACCTCGTATCTCCATATTTTAACTTTTTGTGTTTGTGTTTATCTATTTCCTAAATTGACGCCCTACTTGATCACACTTCAGTGTCACACAAACTAATCTAAAGTAGCACATCCACAAGCTCCTTTTCGAGCTCGTAGACTCGTTATCGACTTTTGATACTTTTTGAAGTTGAACGGCGAGAACCACGTAACAGTGTTGGACATGTGAGGTTTCTAATCCGACGGAGACAAATTGCTCATGGTGGGGTTTATCTGATAGATGTCCCCTGCCATCATCGTCAACAATACTCCATCATTCTGTCTCTGTGTCTCTCCACTACTCTTGTGGCGGCAGACAGCCAGGCGTGGCGCCGTGGTACAGCCTCAGATCTCCTTTGTCTTGTCACAAGCACCGCGTCCTCCTCCTCCTCCCCGATGTCACCGCAGTACAACAGAACAAATGATAGTTCATGCTTCTGGAACAACAACATTCACATTTCACTCAAGTCGGGCCGAAACCTCGTACCTCCATATTTTCATTTGTTGTACTAAATATTGACTCCATTGGAACATGGGTTAAATTAATTTAGTGAAAAATAACCGTTTTGGGACATACAGTACAAGGTTTCCACCCGACTGCGATGACATTCAGGGAGCAGTCTTAATTCTTTTTTTGCGTCTACGGTTGATTTATCCCTTTTCACACGATAATGACTTCAAGTGCCAGTGTTACTTTTGATCATTGTTTACTTACTACAATGTGCTTTCATCATGTTCTCAATTTGTAAGGCTAGTCAGTGGCATATCTTCTTGCCCGTGTGACGGACTGTTATCTGCTTAAAATGTATATATCTTTTGCTCTGTCTTTCTTGTTATGCTTGTTTTATTGTCTTTAAAGCAGTCATGATTTCTCCTATATGCTTTTGTTGTATGGATGTATACAATATGGCCACCTTTACACCAGGTATTAACTGGGTGATTGGAATCTATAATTGAACTGCAGTGTACTAATATGAATGATAGTCGGGTTTAAATGAATAGATGATCTACAAGCTCACAACACGTCACGTTGCAGCCCTTTGTGAGCTTGCAGATCTGTCCACGGCCAAATACATTTATACATCAATTTGGGGCGTCCTCGACTTGAGAAACTTTGAGAACTACCGCTTAAAATGAGTGTTATAATCCAGATAAATAATAATGTGGCCACAAACTGTATTGGAGACGTATTTTAATACCAGGTCTAAAGGTGGATGTGTATGTGCGTGTGTGTGTGTGTGTGTGTGTGTGTGTGTGTGCGCGCGTGTGTGTGTGTGTATTCCTGCTCTTCCTCATCAGATCGCAACAAAGCGTCATCAGGTGGGAACTGTCGCTATCTACTGTACCACTTGTCATCGCACCACCTTGACCCCTTGACCTTTGCACTCTCAATACATAAACTAGTTCCTCTTATCAGCCATCGTTTTCAACTTCCTGCATTGTCTATCGTGAACGGCTCAGGATAGAACCCCTACTTACCTCAAGCCCGATTTATCCTGCGTTGTGCGACATGTCGGCCACCGGAAATAGCCGATCGACGAGCTCACAACGCGTCGCTGATGCGGCCGTCGTCGGGAGCTTGTCGATCGGGAATCGTCCGCGTGCGACGCCGTCGTGCGACGGAGCATGAATGAAGCGTTGACCTCCCCTTGATCTCGTATCAGTGAACCTATCCTTGAAGGCTGCATTTATATGTCGACGAACTGGCCGCATTGTACGACAAAAATAATGTATTCTGAACTGAACATGTTTGTTTGTTTGCGTCAGTTGAAAACACATCGTTTTTGTCTTTGGATGTGGTATAAATTAGCCTTCCCTTCCGAATGAGAAAACACTGCATGGTGACTCCAGCTCATAGCTTTCAGAAGACTGTTCTAAAAAAAATCAACCCACTGTTGCCTCCATGGGCCAGTAGACTACAGTGAGTGCACAAAATATGAGAAGGACCTCCATCGTAAGACTTTTCCTCCTTTTCATCCGAATATGTTTGCCCTCTTAAAAACCGACATTTTAGACATGGTTCTTTAAGCTTGACTCCTTTTGGCTCGTTTACAAAGAGAGATCATCGTACTGTAGTTTATGTAAATGTTTTATTCATTTATTATTAAATTACCTTTTGGATTTGGATGACAAAATAACATTAGTTAAAAACAATCGCAAGGCACGTTTAAGTATTTAGACAAGATTGTATGCTTACAGAAAATGTCAATCAATAACGAGACACGCATTCTGCATAATTATAAAAATAGAGAGACTTATGCCTACTCTGTTGCTGTGAGAGGAAACAGAAGGCCAAGTACAGCTTATCTGCAGTGGTGGTAGAAGAGGTGCTTCTAGTAAGCTTTACTTAAGTATAGCAATATCACAATGTTGTCGAGGAAAAAACCTCTTATCTCCATATCATTCTAACTTTGTGTGTGTTTTTGCAAATTAATGCTTTCAACGCATTGCAATGCGACACGTTGTGAGCTTGTAGATCAGCTATTTTTGAATAGCCAGAGTACAAAATAGGGCTTTTTGCAATAATCAGCCTAAACATACAAAGTAACTAAACGTTTTCAAATACATTTAGCAGAGTAAAAACTGCAATATTCAACCTTTGAAAGGGAGTATAAAGTAAGCTAACAAATTAATAGAAAGATCAAGTAAAGTAAAAGTACCTTAACATTTAAAGTAAGTACATTCAAGTTCCATACTTGAGTAAATGCTTTCCACTACGCTTCCCTGTGACTCAGCCAACTGATTGGCTGTCTGTTTTCCCATCTGTAAACAGGAAATGATCCTTGCTCTGGAAAGGGGGCAGCTGAGAAGTCCGTAGTCATGGTGACCGAGGATAACCTCGCAGCACTGATGAGCTGCTGAGCACATGACAGAACCATGGCTGATCTGCCCCGCTTTGATGCCTACGCATGCACGCACGCACACACACACACGCACGCACGCACGCACGCACACACACACACACACACACACACACACACACACACACACACACACACACACACACACACACACACACACACACACACACACACACACACACACACACACACAGGCACCGGTGTCATAGTTAATGGAACTAATCAATTGAATAGATTATATATTTTTTTAAATGATAATCAATTTAAAATATTCATTTTGGGAGAAATCTGTGAGCAAAGAATCTATTGGCTCAAAGCGCGTCACGGTGTGATGTGTTTTGAGCTTCGAGGTGGGCTATTTTTGTAATATTTGTGCTACACGAACTATTAAATAGAGCTTACAGACTAATCGATTGTGTTGATTATAAAAATTCTTTCAGGCTTCATAAAAAAAACTTGAATTTTGTTAATACAAATATAAAATCAAATAAACGGCTTCTCGTTTAATCAAAAATTGATAGTTGCAGACCTAGACACAAGCTGCACAAACATGCGCTCCGCACACGTTCTCCGAGCCCGGGGCTCTTCTGAAAGCTATTGGGAGACAGCTTTCTCCATCCAGATGTGTTTGACTTTCTCAAATGGTCAAGGACTGGAGTTGACTGCAGTGGATTGCATGCCAGGCTAACCAAGTCATCAGAGCATGAGAGGTGCATGCTAGTTTGTTAGAGCCAGACTTCCTCCTTCAGAAAGATAAAAGCAGTATGTATGTTTGTGGAACCAGCTGCTTCTCTCTTCGTTGCTGTCGGGGGCAGAAACCTCACTTCCAATTTATTTTGTAAATGAACGCCCTATACTTGACCATACTACAGCGTCACACCAACGTATCAAAAATAGCAGATGTACAAGCTCGAAATGCATGCACGAAACGCCACGTTTTGAGTTTGCCGATCTGCTGTTTTTGCAATTTGTTTTATTTGAAACGGTTTTGGACACATGAGGTTTCCACCCGACAGAGACGTCTTGTGATAGCCCTGAAGGAGTGTATAGCAATAATTATACTGTATGGTAATATAACCTACATGTTCTCTGGATGTAAGTACGTAGATGGCCTAAACATGCCAGACTGCCGGTATTATGGTCCTTTTAAATGGACATATTCAAAGTGTACCCCCTTTTATTGTATCAGTCACACAACAACACTAGTGTCTCCTGAGCCACAGTCACACACCACCACCACCACTATCCAGCACCACTCCAGGCTGGCTTAAAAAGCTTCTGTTGTTCTCATGTTGATATATACACACAATTGTCAAGAGAGAGAGAGAGAGAGAGAGTGAGTGAGTGAACCATACAGATGCTGTAATACTGTGACTACCATCACTGTGTGTGTACATGCATATGTGCATGATTACACGTCTGTGTTCTGTTTCTGTAGCGTGAGGCAGCTTGATTTACAAGTACATCCCCTGAAGATGACGCTAGTAGTACATGTCACAGGGACTTAACCTCCAATCCTACAGTTGATGTGTGCCAAGCAGCGAGGCATTGGGTCCCATTGTTATAGGATTGAACGCTGACCTCCCAATCTCAGGGCGGACACCAGCCACTGAGCTGGAATGATTACATACTGTATTGTATCGTGTTTCTATAGAAATGGAATTGTGTCAGTGTGTGTCTATGTTGTACTCAGACAGTCACACATTATATATCAACTCTTGAGCTCTTCATTTTAAAGTTTTTATTGAGCATAGAAGAGGGGTATGGACAGGAAAAAATGCAGTACATATGTTATGCTTCTTTTTCTATTTTTACATACAAATACATAGACAGAGAACAGGCAGGAAACAGGACAGTTCTGATACTACATGGACAGAATTGTTTTTTAGTTGGGTTTGAGTGGTCACAAAACTGAAACTGAAACAAAACAAAAATTAGACTAAACAAAACAAAACGAAAGACAAGACGAATAGCAACCCCCCACCCTCCCACTTGGAACTTTGACACCTTTTTCTTTCACTGTATACGTTTCTTTGTTTTTGTTTTAATAGAATAAATAGTGGTAATAGCCAGCAAGGATTTCATGAGCAAGAGAAGAGAAGAGAGGAGAGATGAGAGAAGTAGAAAAGAGAGAAAGATAGACGGAAGTATAAGGAGTGGGGTTGGTGTGCGGAGTAGGAGGGGAACATCATGGTTTATAACCATTGGTCTATGGGGTGTTCAGCAGACTTGAGAGGTTCTCGAGACTCTTGAGCTCTTAACGTTATTGTTAAAGAGCGTCGGTTTTTCAAAGACTCATGAAGAAACCTAACCATAAATAGTCACAATATGTCTGCACAATAAAATTATCAGTGTTAATTTATCCCTTTGTAACTCGGAAATTGTACAAAACAGCAAAGCAACAAAGCAGCAACTCGTAACTTTTTTTAGTTGGTCAAATGTTTTAACCAATCTGTATGGTGGAGTATGTTAATATAACTAACACGACCCCCACTCTTTCACTGATGAAATGTAGCACTACATGGTTGACAGTTAGTATTGCATGAAGCTCAAAGCGTGGGAGGTTAAAAACCTGTGTAGGAGGACATTCCATCTTACCGGTTGTAACTTTGAATTAACGCTGATGATCGTACCGTGTATGTGACTCGGTTAACAAAATGCCTCTGCCGCCACCGCCGTCCTTGGCCAATGTCACTGCTCATGTGGGACGACGGTTCAGCCATACATTATGAACAGCTTATAGGTAGGTGTCACATCACATCCCACCACTTTGTGACCTGTTAGCAATGTGTGCGTGTGGTGACCGGCGCCACAAGTGACAGCAGTGGTTCCTGCGAAGAAGCTCCTCTGCAAGCGATGGCGTCTTCCTCTTCCATGTTATTCTAGCAGCGGTCTCGCGTAGCCAGACAACTATTCCATTGAGGTCATGCTGAACAGGCCTTTACGCTCGTCGCGTGTTTCTGCAGAATGCTACATCTACTCACATGCATGTGCTCTACTAATGGAATAGATCAACCTGTATCTATACCTGATGTCATCTAATTAGTCCCTGTTTGTTGTTGGATGACAGGGTTTTCATATGTTTTTACGGTAGTGTGGCCATCTCTGTGTGGGTGGGCGTTTCTGCGCGTGCGTGCATGCGTGGGGGGGGAGCGTGTGCACTGCACACGCATCCCTGTGTGTGCCTATGTGTACAGTACATAATGTATGTGCACATGTGATACAAACAACCTTACGATGACCCTACTGTAGATCGTGTATCTAAAGCTATATAATATGTATCTTCCCTCCACACAGAGGGACTAAAGGAAAGGATATCAACACCATCAAGTCCCTGAGGGTTCTCCGAGTCCTGCGGCCTCTCAAGACCATCAAACGTCTGCCCAAGCTCAAGGTGAGTGAAGCCAGCTGGCAACGAGGGTCACTCCCAATCCTCCCAATCAAAGTGTGTTTAGACAAACTCTTGGGATGATCGTAGTAATGATAAGCCAGTCACATCGGTGGAGCAGACGTTGATGTCGCCTGCCTCTCATACTAATGCCCTCCCGCCATCCATCCTGATGTAACGGCGTGCAACCTCCCTCTCCCTTTGCCGTGAGTACCGAATGAGAAAAATATGTCCCAGCGGCCCATGTTCACGGACGGACACCTGTTATTGTTGTTGAGCTCCAAAAACGTCGCCCCAGAGACTAAAGGACGGCCGCTGGTGTGTGGAACGCCGGTGGATCGGATGAAAGTAATGGACCTGACAAAAGACAGAGGATCTCATTGAGGTAATAGAAGTGAGATGATTGAGACAGATCAGGTTTGGCAGGCGCGCGGACGACACAACTCCACAGAGTGGCGAGCTGGCACAAGATGGAAGGACGGACGGATGGCACTCAAAACAAAAATGGCCTGGCCGCTGATCATTCATCCTGCAGCATATTCATTGGCTAGATTGATAGATGGACGAAGCACTTAATCTGTCAGAGTGATCGCAGCGCAGGCCTGATCAACAGAGTGCTGTCACGTGGATACAAAATAGATGGAATGGGATAGTGAAAGAGACGGAGAAAGAGAGAGAGAGAGACTCATGTGTAATCATGCGAATGCATAATCGTTGTCGGGTAGAAACTTTTTTATGTGACTGTCGTTGTCCAAGAGTGTCGCTCAAAAGTAGTGACAATAGGCAATCTATAATCTCACAGTGTGTCGTGATGCGTTTTGAGCTTGTAGATCTGCTACTTTTGGGTATTTTTGAGAGGTTTGTGTGAACGTGCTTAAGATCTGTCTTTGCCTTTCACTACTATTTAACCGATTGAAAGTATTAACGAGATCTTGTGATTAAATAATAACTACTAATCTAGTTATTTTCTTCTTTTCCATTTCCTGAAAAGTCACGTTTTTTGGACATGCAAGGTTTTCCCACCCTGATGTCCATGCCTGTATATAGTGGGTGTATTCATACCTCAGATGCATATTACCGAAGTGGACACATTCTCGGCGTGCGTGCGTGCGTGCGTGCGTGCGTGCATGCGCGCGTGCGTGCGTGTGTGCGTGCGTGCTTGTGCGTGCGTGCGTGCTTGTGTGTGCGTGCGTGCTTGTGCGTGCGTACCTGCGTGCCTGCATGCGTGCGTGCCTGTATATTTTCCAGTGATGTATAGAAACTACAGTAGGTACATTTACTGTACAATACTGTACAGTACTTAAGTAACATTATGAGGTAGTTTTACTTTACTGGAGTATTTCCACTTTTTCAGTTTCCAATACTTTTACTTTTACTCCACTACATTTCGGATCCAAAGATTGTATTTTTTACACCACTACATTTATTTGACTGCTTTATTTACTATTGTAGATTTGGATTATTCGTACAAATCATACGTTAACCACTTCAGCCCCAAGCTCATAGATCTGCTATTTTCAAAAGCTTTTTATACATTTGAAAACTCTAAACGACACATTCTGCATAAAGGCTACTTTCTACTTTTGGTACTTTATGTACATTTTGATGCCAATACACTTGTAATTTTCCTCAAGTCAATTTTTGAATTCCAGACTTGTACTTGTAACATTCTCGCTGTGTGTGTGTGTGCGTGCGTGCGTGCGTGCGTGCGTGCATGTGTGCGTGCGTGTTCCCCAGGCGGTGTTTGACTGCGTGGTGAACTCGCTGAAGAACGTGCTCAACATCCTCATCGTCTACTTCCTGTTCATGTTCATCTTCGCCGTCATCGCCGTGCAACTCTTCAAGGGCAAGTTCTTCTACTGCACCGACGAGTCCAAGGGCCTGGAGAGAGACTGCAGGTACGCACGCACGAAATGAAAGACCGATGAAGACCTATTCCTGTGCCTGGCCCCGGATCATTTTGTCACTACATTTATTTGACAACTTTAGTTGCTTCATAGATTTAGATTTGTATTTTAACCACGTCATGATCCCTATATACATTTAGGCTATTTTCAAAAGATTGGTATACATTTGAAAATTTGAAACGGGACATTCTGCATAATGAGCACTTTTACTTTTGGTACTTAAAGTACATTCCGATGCCAATACTGTTGCACGTTAACGCAAGTAAAGTTTTTGAATTCCGGACTTTAACGGAGTATTTCTATATTGCAGTAGCCTACTGATACTGTTACTTAAGTTACTTAAGACGTGAGCAGTAAGTAGTACCTGTCCTGTGTGTGTCCTCCCCGCCTCAGAGGTCAGTTCCTGGACTACGACAGGGAGGACGTGACGGCACAGCCCAGGGAGTGGAAGAAGTACGAGTTCCATTATGACAACGTTCTCTGGGCCTTCCTCACCCTCTTCACCGTGTCCACCGGAGAGGGCTGGCCCATGTGAGTCTACACATGCACTCACAACGCCATGCGACCCGCTGTGAGCTTATAGATCGACTATTTTCACTATTTTAACCCATTTAGACCAAAAAAACAGTTTAGTGAAAAACCTATGTTTCTATGTCAGTGGTGCTCAACCATTTTCATGTCAAGGACCCCCGGAATTATATTGTAGTTGGCCGCCGACCCCCATCTGAAAATATTGTTCCAGGGTATAAGATAATGCTTAAAACACCAAAAGGGGTTCCCGTCCTGAATGGGTTTTCAAAGGTTTTAGACATACAAGGTTTCCACCCAACAGCAACATAATGTATGATGATGTTTATCTCATCTAAATACTCTGTAATGATGATGTCTTGCACCGCTGGCTGCAATTAAACTCAGCAGACCGTATCCAATAGTAATGTCCTCTGAATGTAGATCAGGGGAGGGACTTTCTCATTATAATTCGTTTTTTTTGTTTTGAATTGCAGTTATAGTTTCTAAAGCTTTCGCTATGTTGTAAGAATACTGGCGGACACTAAGGACATTTTCTCTATGATTTTGGTTTTATGATCCTGGATTTGTAAAGTCTTACGTTTTTATTTTTATTTGTCTGATACAGACTTATAGCATGTTATGTAGACAGCACTATAATTGCATTGTATATAGTCATAGCACGCCATAGTACATATGTATAGCATAGTAGTATATATGTATAGTTTCATTATATAGATATTCCACTGTTACTTTCTTAGCTTACGCATGTTTCATGATAAATGCTTTTATGTGATGTATTCCCATGCTTTTGTCCTTGCTTAATGTAAGTCGATCTGGATTAAGAGCGTCTGCTAAATGCATAAATTGTAAATTGTAAATTGTATTTCAGTTAACTAAAATCTCCATCTTCTTCTGCGTGCGTGCGTGCGTGTGTGTGTGTGTGTGTGTGTGTGTGTGTGTGTGTGTGTGTGTGTGTGTGTGTGTGCGCGTGCGTGCGTGTGTGTGTGTGTGTGTGTGTGTGCGTGTGTGTGTGCGTGCTTGTGCTCCAGGGTGCTGAAGCACTCTGTGGACGCGACCTACGAGGACCAGGGTCCCAGCCCGGGCTACCGCATGGAGACCTCCATCTTCTACGTGGTCTACTTCGTGGTGTTCCCTTTCTTCTTCGTCAACATCTTCGTGGCTCTGATCATCATCACCTTCCAGGAGCAGGGGGACAAGGCCATGGCGGAGTGCAGCCTGGAGAAGAACGAGGTGGGGGAGAGAGTGTGTGTGTGTGTGTGTGTGTCAAGGGGGGGGGGGGCAGGCAGTATGGGTATGTATGTGTGTGTGTGTGTGTGTGTGTGTGTGGGGGGGGGGGGAGGGGGGGGTACCTGCAACACCTAAAGTGACCAGTAGAGCACACACACACACACACACACACACACACACACACACACACACACACACACACAATTGAAAGGCACCGCTTTAGTGACACATTTTAAGACTTTCTGTACACTTTTGGAGAAAAACTAATCTTCCTCCTACTATAACCTACCTCCTCACAATATGATGATCATGTTTTTCTTACTTACTGTAATATAGAAATTCTGGGTTACAAGTAAAAATCCAGAATTCAAATTTTACATTTTATTTATTTTATTTATACATATATATGGAATATATATATGGTATATGGAATAACAATGTACTTACAGTACCAAAAGTTGAAAGTACTCATTATGCAGAATGTCTCATTGCAAGGTTTCAAATGTATACAAATCTTTTGAAAATAGCAGATATGCAAGCTCACAATGCGTCTCATTGCGACACGTTGTACTGTAGATCTTGTACAATGCAGTAAATATATTTTATAATAGTATTCAGTATTAGTAATTATTAATATTAGTAATATAGTAAATGTACTTAGTTTCGTTCCACCACTGGTGGAAAAAACCTAAGCCCTGGAGTGCATACATATTAATATGTCAGTTTCATTCAAGGTGACGTTTTAATAACATTCTGTCTTTCTTGTCCATGTTTGTTTGTTTCCTCTCCTTTGCATGTCTTCCTTGTGTCAACACAGAGAGCTTGCATCGACTTTACCATCAACGCCAAGCCACTCACCCGATACATGCCCCAGAACAAGGAGTCCTTCCAGTACAAGTTGTGGAAATTTGTGGTGTCGCCTCCATTCGAGTACGCTATCCTGACCATGATTGCACTCAATACTTTGGTGCTGATGATGAAGGTTAGTGCTCCTGCCATGTTGAAGTCCAGAAGACCTGCCCACTTCCTGTAGCGGCAGTGGCTCAGGGCCAGGGTAGAGTGGCTGGTAGCGCAGCCAGATGGGAACGTGAGGTTCCCAATTCGATGCCGGGCTCCCCCAGAGTTAGTGTCCTTGAGCAAGACGCAGAACCCCTAATTGCTCCCGATGTAGGGTGGTGCCTTATATGGTTTCCTCCGCCATCGGTGTGTGTGTGTGTGTGTGTGTGTGTGTGTGTGTGTGTGTGTGTGTGTGTGTGTGTGTGTGTGTGTGTGTGTGTGTGTACCCCAGCGATGAGTTGATTGGCTGAGGGCTTAAAAACTGAAGATAAAAATAAAGGTTTGAAAGATGATTGGCCGGAATGTCATGATGTATGATGATAAGAGCGCCCCTCACTTTGTGATGCACGAGTGTTCATAGTATTTTAGGACTTTTTTCATGTGAATGTCTCTCTGTTGTCCCTCAGTTTCACGACGCTCCTGTCATCTACGAAGCCATGTTAAAATACCTGAACATCATCTTCACCGCGCTCTTCACGCTGGAATGTATCCTCAAGATCATCGCCTTTGGTCCTTTGGTGAGCTTTGTACACAAAGTACGGTATAGTCAACACATTGGAGTCAATGTGTTGAATGTGCTGTTATCCACACGCATCCCTAGGTACAGTATCTGGGTACAGTTTGTAACTTTGAAATAAAGAAAAAAAAGAAAATGTAAAATGACTGCTCGAAACTATACGAATCTCTGTTTGCCGAGGGGTCTGCGACTATTAGAATCGTGAATCAGCCAGGCCTGCAAGGAACATGACTTTAGCCTATTAAAACCGTGAAAGCATCTGCCATTTATTTAATTATTTTGCTCTGCTGGCTATTCAAAAATAGCAGATCTACAAGCTCACATCGTGGCACGAAGTGACACGCGATGAGATCTGCTATTTTTTTAATATAAAAAAAAAATCTTGTTTACTTCTGATATAGAAGGCATCTGTAGATAAGGAGACAAAGGAGAGCGGAGAAGAGAATATGGGAGCATCTATCTTCTGTAGCCAACATGGGGCCGTTTGGCCCGCGGCAAGGCATTTCTTATGGCTCCTTTCCATTCACGAGGCCCCATTTTGTTGCTTCTTTTTTGCTTCTTTTTTTTCACATGCCGCTTACCTCCACCTGTTAAGCACCAGGCCTAGACAGATTGTCTGTTGTTATACTCACTCAGCTGCCGTATCAGTACAGATCCCACCAGCAGGGGGGACAAAATGATGTCCTGAGGAGACAACAGATTGTTCTGTCACTGGAGATCCATGCCATCTAGGCCTTGTTTTTCCCCATTTATTATGCAGGGGAATGCCACTATTTGGTGTGCGTATACGTGCCTGTGTGCCTGCGTGCGTGTGCGAGAGAGGAAAAATAGTCAAATAAGTTGGAAAAAGTAGTGGAAATAGCTTACACTACATCGCAACTCGTTGTGATGTAGATCATCTATTTTATTTATTTTTTATTCGGGTTTAAGGGTCCCGGGTTGGAAACATTGACAATATGGTCAGCCTATATCTCGTTCTCAATCTCCCTCTTTCTGTTTGCCTTTCTGTAGAGCTACCTGAGAGCAGCATGGAATGTGTTTGACTTTGTGACCGTGCTGGGGAGCATCACAGACATCCTGGTGACAGAGATTAAGGTAAGATACCATCGTCATCATGATTCATGTCCACACAGTGACTGCCAGAGAAAATGTCGGCACTGAAACCGTCCTGTTTTTTTCTTTTGTTTACGGTTGCATTATAACCAAAACCGGTGTAAGTAATTTAAAGTAATTTAAGCTTTCGTTCCTTTACATTCACGCAAATGTATTCTAATATAAACCATACGGGCGTTTAACTCTGGGAGTATATAAATTAGGGATGTCCCGATCACATTTATTTTCTCCCGATCCGATTCCGATCATTTTTGATTTTGAGAATCTGCCGATACCGATTTTTCCTGATCCAATATTTATATTTTTATAGAACACTTATGCCATATCACAATAGTAAAATATCCAAAATCACGCACAATATCCAGTCTAAGGGCCGATTCATACTCCTATTTTACGGATGTTTCGGCGCTGTAGTGCCGAAATGATTTAGGCTCGTCAGAAATTTTCAGTAGCACCGAAGAGCCGACTTTAGGACGGTACCCGCCCTCCCGAACCTCAAATGACGTCACATTGTAGGCTCTACAGCGCCAAACCGACTTTTATTCGGCTGTAAAATAGGAGTATGAATCGGCCCTTATATGGATAATATTGATACTAAGGATGTCCCGATCACGTTATTTTGCTCTCGATCCGATTCCGATCAATTAAGAATTATGTGATTGGCCCCCGATTTCCGATCACGTGATCGGTTTGGGACAACCCTAATATAAATGGAACCAAATGGACCCTTAGGGTCCATGGCTTTAGGTTCCATTTGTACACTCTCAGAGTTGGGGTCCTTGAAATGAGAAGGTTTTGACCACTGTGCTACAGTACACATACACACTTCATTGGAATCATTGGTAACAGCTGTGAAGGAAGTAAGGAAGAGGCCCAATGTCTTTCCAACATGGCTGCTGTGCATAGAGCCTATAGAGCGTCGCAGACTTTCATGACGACGCCAGGCCCAGGAAATGAATCCCAATGCATTTTTC